>NW_011967172.1:1010063-1014743 GCF_000949405.1 Vollenhovia emeryi
TCTCAAGATTTTACGTATTTCGAAATTTCCGAAGGGTGATTTAACCCTGTGAAAATTACGCCTTCTTCGCACTGAGAAAAATGTTCGATTAAATTTAATCGGATAATCCTATTACAAAATAACAAGCAGATATATCCGAGGGGGAAAACCGCTGAGGGCATTGTGGTGTACATATTTGCGGCATTACTGGGCACTACTAGGCATTTTTTAGGCATTAGTTTGGGCATTAGGCCTTGCTGGGGCATTATGAAGATAAAATAAGATAAAACAAGATAAATAAGATTAAATAAGATAATAAGATAAAGTGTAACGCCCACTGGGCATTAGTGGGCACTGGTGTATGTACAAGATTTTGGTCGCGCGGTTTCGCTACAAAGGCTGGAGAATGGCCGTGAAATTAGGATAATATTGTCACATGATAAAATAGCATACAATTATCAAATAATAGCCAACGTGCTGTCACGAGAATATTAAGTTGACACTCTTGATCCGTAATTCGTCAAACCCGTGTCGCGTCTCGAAATCGACCCCCGAGTCCGAGTCACCTCGGCGGAGACGCGATTGCAGCGCGGGCGTGAGGGAGCGCGGGACACGCAAAATGAGCTCCTCGCCGGGCACGAAAAGTAAGCGGCGAAGAGTGTTAATTTTCGAAATGAAAACGAGACATCCATCTTTAGCGAAATGCTCAGGCGCTCGACGCTTCAGCGCCCGGCTCATTCCCTCTCGCTCAATGCATTAGAGTAATGAATTAATTTCCATTGGAGTTCCACCTCTGTCCAACCCCCGCCCCGTCACCTCTGTCACGCGCAACCCGTCCGCGGCTGTCTGCGTCGACCCTTACAACCCGGCGTCCGTCTCCAGGCGTTACATTCCGGATTTAAAATCTATTTTCCTAATTGTGATCGTGCCGCGGCCTCCCCGACGCTCCTTCTTGCCGTCCGCGTTTTCGCCAGCCCGCGCGAATCATTCCGTCGAACGACGGTCTCGCATCTGGCGTCACGCCAGCGAGGATACCAAGTTCCGTCTCCCCGAATAATCGCGCGTTTATTGATATCCGTGTCTCGCGAGATTACATCAGTGTTTTGCGACGCTCGGCGCTCGCGAGTTCGAACATCCGCGAGAAAAATGCCCGAGGAACAGCAACGTGAGTCCCACCTACTTTCTTCGTCTCCACTTGGCGGGGTCGTGGGGGCGAGCGAGCGAGCGAACGAGCGGCGTGACTGGTGGGTGAGCCGGGCGGTCCGGCGAGGAGAGGGGCTGCGGGGGACGGGAGGCACCGAGCAAAGGGGGAACCAAGACTCCGGTCAATTAAGCGCAGGAAATTAGAGTTTTAATTACGCAGTCATTCAGAAAATTACATCGGGGGCCGTGAAGAAGGCATCCGCAATCGGCCAACGAGCGGCGGCGGCGACGGCGGCGGCGGCGGCGTGGCGGCGGCGATACGGACGGTTTTCTCTGTTCCTGGACGATGATTTTTCGAAACGTGACACACCGAGTAGAGACGTTCCGGTCGCGGCTTTCCATCTTCGCGGCAAGAGCTCGGATGAGAGCGAACGAGTTTCGGAGGACGCGATTAAAAACGCCGCCCCAATTAATAGATGTCCCTCGATAACCGGCGGGGACTCTAGTTGGATCGCGAAAACGGAACACGCTCGCTTTAATTGCGCTTCCTGCGACGACCCCGCTAATCTCCGCCCGCTTCTTTCCGAGGCCCACCCGAGTAAAACATTAATAAAGCTGTGAAAAGGTCCTGATACATTTTGCCTGAATTAGCCCTAACCAGTTTTTACTCGGGCAGATGCGCAGTCGTTTTGTTTCCGACAGACGCGACCGAAAAAAAAACAGAGGCCCCGATGGAATATGGAAATGGCCGTGCAGCGACGTCCATCCTGGACGCACCACCGGCGTTAAATGCGGCCATTTGATTCCCAGGCTGTGATAACGTTGGACGCGATATTCCTATCAGACGAATGAGATGCGGTATTCAGACGCGCGGCAATTAGCGCAAAATGCACGACTAAATAGCAAGGCGGAGCGCGAGAGCCGAGGCACGTTGATTGAATGGCATTAAATTAGCTCGGTTTTGTTTTAATTCGTTTCGCGTCCGGGCCCGACCGGACGATGAATATCGAGAGTTTCGGCGATGAAATCAAATATCTCTCCCGGTTGAATTTCCTTGTTCGTCCACGCGCGCGAATCGAGCCCCGCGCACACGGTCAGTCGATACGTGCATTCGTGTCGATTGTTTGTCCGCCCCGGCCCGGGATTATATTTTAATCAGTTTACCGATTGCGGCCGGGACAGGATGCCTTTCCGTTAAATGCCTCCGCCCGAGCGAACTTAATCAAAAACGCCGCCGAACCCGGCGGAAGGAGGGAGAGACTCGATTTGGCGCGAAACAAATTTTGTATTGCGAGCGTTTTTCCGCCGAACTGATAAGGACTCAGCGCCCCGGCGCCGCCGCCGATTTTTCACAGGTTTCACGCGTGTCTTGAAGCCTGTGTTCACGACGCTAGAACTTGGTCGAGGGGGAAATCGCTGAGGGCATTGTGGTGTACAGAATTGCGGCATTACTGGGCATTACTAGGTATTTTTTAGGCATTAGTTTGAGCCTTAGGCCTTGCTGGGGCATTATAAAGATAAAATAAGATAAATAAGATAAAATAAGATAATGAGATAAAGTAATGCCCGTTGGGCATTAGTGGGCATTTGTGAAACAAAATTTTGGTCATCGGATTCCCCCTCGAACTCGGTCCAAGTTCTAGTTTCGAGAAACGTGTAGCCAGTCGACTTGCAGCTATTCCATAAAAGCAGTAAGTCGATTGGCTACACATTTCTCGGAACTAGAACTTGGACCAAGCGTCGTGGACATAGACCGGTATTCATAGGCCTAGTAGTTCACACCGTGTTTTATTCTCGCGACCTGACTTATACCCTCACCTAAAGTAATTCGAACGAAACGCTTACACCTGTAACACTTCTAGGTCGAATATAGGTAACGTAGGTAAAAATTAAGTCCAAATGTGAGCGCCTTCAGTCAAACATCTCTTTAAATTTGAACATTTTTCAGCAACTTGCGTTTACATGCGTCAAGGTCTGTGTCCAAGTTCTAGCATCGTGGGCAAGCGAGAAAAAGACCTGACCCAAGCCAGGTCGAGTCGTTCATCAATTGTTTACGCCGTGACGACCTATCGCGAATAGGCCGAATATAAGGTATAGGTAACGGTTTAGGCCGTTACCTAAAGGTAAACGCACGGTGTAAACTAGGCCATAGTCAGATCTTACATTCAAGACCGGCTTGAATTTATCTAAAGATGCTGTATGGAACATTTCATTGGCTACGGAGTGTCTAAAGATGATCTTAAGGCGGTCTTGAATACAAGATCCGACTATGAATACCGGCCTTAATATGGCATCCCAGTCTTGCTATCGTTTCGTCATCGATGTGATCCTCCGCGAAAATACAATACGTCGCCCCGCGAGTAGATTGATCGCGACTCGCGAGACACGGCGCCGAAACAATGTCCCGCCATCCCCGGCGCTAGCAGCTCCGAATTAGGTCCCGATTTGGACGGCGTCGAATCCCAAGTATGCAAATAATTAACGAACTTTAATTCGAGGCCGGGCTCCGTCTATCCGTACCGCGTCTACCGAAGCGGGAGCTGCGCGAGATTTTCCGCCGGGGCGCAAACGCGCGGCTCTCCCTCGTCCGTTATTCTCCTTAATCCCCCGCGATTTCGAGAAAACTACGTGCAGCTAGCCGGGGCCGTGGTGCTCGAGCGCTTTTCGCGGCGTGCACCGACTTTTTGGATAATTACAGCCGTCTCCGTCGGTCTGAGGCAATTATAATTGCCGACTCCTTTCGCAATTATAAGTTTCTGGGAGACTTACCGCGGCGCGACGCACAGCGGAAAACGGTAGGAGCCTCGGAACCAAAAGGGAGAAGCTCGCGAGGGGGTGAAAGAGAGACGGAGCGAGAACGGAGCGAGCGAGCGCGCGAGAGAGACAGAGACAGACACAGAGAGAGAGAGAGAGAAAGAGAGAGAGGGGGGGACGATAGGGGCGGTTGTGCTATACGTGGAAACGTTAATTGGGGTGACCTGCTCAGAAACTAGTTACCGGAGGGTTGCACTGATATTCCGTGGATCCTATATGCCGGTCGAGGGATGGGGAGTGGAAGGGCGAGAGGGGGACGAGTATGTGTAGCGGGTGGTGCACGCTCGACGCAGCGGTTGATGCCCCGGACTCACGTCGTATTCCACGACGGTAACCAACCCGCCGCCGCGCGCGGATGCTGCGAGTTCGTTAGCCCGCTGATTTGATGCAACCTGCACGCGCTTAGCTTCGGTCTGCCGTTGACATCAGCTATAACGACGTTGTTGCGACGCACGCGGATCGCAAGGGGCAAACGCCGCGCGGCGCGGCGCGGCGCGTTTGAGAGAAAGGGCAGGAGGAACGTTGAGGGAAAAGGCGGGACCCGGGTTCCGACTCCGAGCCTGCCGTTGTGCAAGGTCGATGGCGGTATAAAAGGTTTTATTTCATTAGACAAATAAAATTTATTTGGGTAATTATTTAGATTAACACACCCACCTCCAATAACCTTGGGCTTGACATATATTATAGAGGTCACCCTCCTGAGTAACCCTCAGAAGGATTTAGCCGGCGCTCGTTGTTTATTAA
>NW_011967172.1:1017039-1034734 GCF_000949405.1 Vollenhovia emeryi
CTACATAGCATTTGCGCAACTTCTTTTCTTTATAACTTTTTAATAAACAACGAGCGCCGGCTAAATCCTTCTGAGCGTTACTCAGGAGGGTAACCTTGACAACATATGTCAAGCCCAAGGTTATTGGAGGTGGGTGTGTTAATCTAAATAATTACCTTTATTTGATTAGCCCTTTCTATTTTCTAACGGCCTCGAATCGATACCGGAGTCGTTTGAATAGTTGCTCGCTCAATATCTGAGAACCAGATGGCGGGAAAGAGGAGAGGGGAGATTTGGTCTATACAAATTGCGTTATGTGCTATTCGCAATCAAGTTTTGTCTCCAAATCAGAGTGACGATGAATCGAGGACCGTTCTCAAATTCGTTCGTCGTGTGATTCTCCTGCTCTGTTTACGTGCCACGCGTATTACTCGTGTAATTTTTCTCCGCGTTTGTACAACGGAAAAAAAGAAGACCGTAATTACGATTTTTACGGAAATATCAACATAAAGAGACGCACGCTAATTAGAGGTAGATAAAATAAATGTCGCTAAAGGATGAAGTAAATTACCGCGCGTGCAAAATTTACGTTTAACGTACTCTTTACTGGCGAGTCGAGTGGGAGACGTTCGGCATTCAGTGACCCAAAATTTATGCCCCGACACCCGCGCTCATTGAATCCCCGACTTGTACTTTTTTCTTTCCCCCGCCGAGCACCCTACGTGTCGCGAATACGAGGGCCGAGATTCCGCGGATATCCGGCTACCCGCGTCCAGTCATCCTTCGGACTTCCGTACCGTCGAGAAACACTCGTCCACCCTACGTCGGGGACCGATCCCTCCACGCTCCACACCGCTGCTCCATCGGCGATCTTCTATACTTCTGTTTTCGAGCTACCGCCCTCTCTCCCTCCCTCTCTTTCTCCTTTCGTGGACGCCGATGGAAACGGTGGCTTCGTGGCACGGAGAAGTTAATTATAAGCGATACCAATCTCTCGGGGTTGTTGGGTGGTTGGTAGGACTGGGAAGCACTGACAGCCAATTACCACTCCGTGCCGACCCTCGCGCACGAGCCATCCCTTCATCCCTCGCTCTCCTTTCCTATCCTCCTCCGAGTCTCTCTCTCTCTCTCTCTCTCTCTCTCTCTGTTTCTACCCTGATCCTTCATTCTCTTTTCTTCTCTCTCTCTCTCTCTCTTACTCGCTACCACCTCGACCGACTCTTTCTATCTCACTTACAGCACCCTGCTGCCTTTCCTCCTTCGCCGAGCCTTCGTCCTCACCTCACGTCAGTGACGAGTCAAGACGGTTTGACGCCCTAGGCGCGATATAATCCGCGGGGTGTAATATATCTCCCGTGGTAGAATGCCTCGCAAACGGGTCATGTAACGATGAATTCTCTCCTTCTCTCTCTCTCTCCGTCTCGTCTTTGGGTAACTTACAATTAGAGTTAAAGGTTATATGAGAAACCGAGAGGTTCGCCCAATGCACGAAAGCTTCAAGAGCGCGCATCTACTTTATATCCGCCACTGATCCTCGTGTCGCTCACGTGCGTACGCGGGTTCGCACACCAATTCCGCGTATACACGCGCGCCCCCGCTCCAATATAGGAAATTAAAAGACTGACCGATGATTGTGCTGCGTGGCGTGGCGCTCTCCTTCCTCTCGGCGGCGGACAGGCCTTCCCCTTCGGGGAAGGAAGCGAATCCACGTCCAGTGAGAGGGAAAAGGAGGAAAATCGACGCTTAACGAAAATTGCGGATTCGACTGCGAACAGATCGCCGCCCGGTTGCCAAATGCGTCTCGTCAATTATTCATGCCCGGCGAGACTCGTTTCCGGCTGTACATAATCCGCCGAGAAAATCGGACACTATTCGAATAGATCCTCATTCGGTTCGTTATTTAAGTAAAAATTTCACTTTTCGTTTATCTCGCATTATTCGCCGTTTGCATTGCAAATAAAATATCAAACAAGTTGCTCTTGTTTTATTACGCTGTAACACGGCGCATTACGCTCAGCCGCACTCATACCTTATTTATCAATCCATGAACGTACAATTAACCGTACCGCAAGGAATCTACATAAATTTCTGACTTCACGAAACCTACATCTGGCAACATTTTTTTTACATATGTAAATGAGCAGGTAAAGCGTATTCACGATATTTTAATTTCGAGGAGTAAATTGCTGACCAAAATCATGTACACCAATGCCTACTAATACTCAGTGGGCAATACTTTATCTTATTATCTTGTTTTATCACACTGAGAAAAATTTCCATCGGATAAACCAATTAAATAGTGTTTCCGATGGTTAATTTTTTCGATTACGTTTCACGATTAAATTATGGATACATCCGATGAAATTTATCCAATAAAATGCAGTTACCGATGAAATTTGATTGAAAAACCGATCACATTTTTCATCGGATATACAATTTAATTGGATATGTCCGTTTGATATTATGTAATTCGATTATCCGATTATATTTAATCGGACATTTTTCTCAGTGTACACCACAATGCCCTCAGCGGTTTACCCCTCGTTTAATTTACATAGTCAAGCGCGCTTCCGACACGCGGGATTTTTGGAAAAGGCTCGAAACCCGCGAGAACGATCCCGGGTGCCACAAGTCCTTCCGTTCTGATCGAGGGATAAACTGAGGGCATTGTGGTGTACAGATTTGCGGCATTACTGGACATTACTAGGCATTTTTTGGGCATTAGTTTGGGCATTAGGCCTTTCTGGGGCATTGTAAAGATAAAATAAGACAAATAAGATAATAAGATTAAGTAAATGCCCCACTGGGCATTAGTGGGCATTGGTGTACAAGATTTTGGTCAGCGGTTTCCCCCTCGGTTCTGATAGACCGCCCGGTCCACGCGCGCGAGCAACATTATCGTCGGTTAACGAAGCCACCCAGCCGTAAAACAGGCATTATCGTGTATGCGCGGGATGCTTCTCCGCAAGGCGCATAATGCACTCGAACGTAATTCCGATTACAGCCGGCTCACCTCCGCGCAGCCGGGCGGGAGCACGCCCCGCGACCCCGTCAAGAATCCCGCGATTGCCGAAAGGGCAAGAAGCACCTCCCTCCGACGCGCACACAAACGTATCGTAAACTCATAGTTTGCGGTTCGGTGCAGTTATCGGGTTCGGGGGAGGAGGGGGTGGCTCGTTCACCGGTTCTCCCGAGTTAATTATAGCCGATGGTTATCAACCGGTTAACTCCGACACGCCATTACGTGTCTCGTCTCGTCTCGTCTCGCCTCCTTTCGCACACTCTCCCGGCCCCCTCTATATCTCGAGTTCCGCTTCTCTGTGGCGCGAATAACGCCATTCGATATGTTTCGCCTGCTGCAGCACTCTCGCGGAATCAGCAGATTTAGGAGGAACGAGAAAGCGAGCGAGCGAGCGAGAGAGCGAGAGAGAGAGAGACTTTACGTGTCCTTTAGCTACAACAGCTCGCACCGTATTAGCGATAATTGCCAATACTTTTATCTTTGTGCAAATTGTCGTGTTTTTCTGATTTAACATTTTCGCAACAAAGTTTCAGATACCTACTCTCTTTCTCTCTCACGAAGAATCATTCCGAAATAATTAAGAAATAAAACAGTGAGTGTATTGTCAACTCACTGGCAAATTTTATTGAATTCGTTACGGCATTTCGACCTTACTTCAGGTCCTTTTCAAGTAACAATACAAATAGGAAAACAAGGAAAAATTCATAGACTAAGTCATCCGTGAGATAGAGTTCAAATCCAACCTCAGTAATGTTCGGCTGACTTTTATTTTTTCACTCTATCTCACGGATGACGATGACTAGTCTGTGCATTTTTCCTTGTTTTTTGTATTGTTACTTGAAGAGGACCTGAAGTAAGGTCGGAACGTTGTAACGAATTCAATAAAATTTGCCAGCTGGGTTGACAATAAGCTCACTGTTTTAATTTTTAATCATAACTAGCGACTGTAAGTCACATTTTTCTTTCGTTAAGAAATCTCGAATTAAATTAAGATTGCCAGTAATAAATAACAATGAAAAAGTTTTTATCAACTTTAGCTGGCCCAAGTTTATTATAAACTTTTGTACGACGTTTCAACTTTCGGTTTAGGCCCTGTTCAAGCACAATCTAAAGAAAATTACAATAGCGCCAGAATTGCAAAAAAAATTTTTTTTGTTTCATTATAAAATCTCGAATTAATTCATTCGAAAGATCTTTACACTTGTTTGCAACTAAATAGTTTTCAACAATCTTCCTACTCTTATTTGTATTATTAAACAGGGAAAGCACACTTATAGGGAACCTTCCTTCCCTCCCATACTTTCAAACAGTAAGTGCATGACTTTTTAACAGCCCTATTTTTTTATACAATACATATTATCTGTTACATAGGCGACGCGTGAATTTAACATAATCCGTCAACAGCCCTACAAGAATTTACCACGAAACGCGTAATAAATATTGCTAACGGTAATAACAATATTTTTGTCTGAGAAAAGAAATCGGCTCCAAATTGATCAAATAATCCGTCTAATGGCTGAAAGTCCATCGACCGGAGTTCAATATCGCCCTGTATATCGGATCGCGCAAAAAGCAAGTCGTTCCACCTTCGCGGGGTGCGCGATATAGAAGTTAACGGTCGAAGCGCGCTCCTCGAGAAATCAATCGGAGAATGGCCTCGTTAATCTGACGGGGTGGTTTCTGGATGCTCGGTTACTCTTACATCACGTAATAGTATCGGGGCCACCCCCACCCGGTCGGGCTGCTCGCTTGCTCCTCGTCTCACATCCTTTATCCTCTCTCGTTCCCTGACTATTCCCCCCCTCCCCGCCCGCCTTCTATCCTTACCCCTGCCTCACTCACTCACTCGGTTTCTCTCTTTCCCGCCGTCCTCTCCGGCTAAGAGAAGTCTGCGAGTGACTGAGTGGTTATTTAGGTAAGAGCCACTCTCCCCGCGAGAACGGAGGTTGCCACGACTAAGTAATGGTCCTGCAACATATTGTGCAAAGAAAAACCCGGCCACTTGTTTACCGTCGTGTTGCGAGAGAGCCGTCGAGAGGGGTGCGGATCCTTCACGGTGGTGCGCATTGAATCGCCGGGGAAAACGGCACCGCCGTGACAAAGTCTGGTACGCGATTAGGGACAGATTAGCGCGGCAAAGAAGCGTGCGAGCGTATTTGCACACGAAACCGTTACAGCCGTTAAGGTGCGTGTTGCCGACTGAATTGCGTCAATTGCGAGGGTTCGCGAAATATTTTTCGGAGGGACGCATTTTTACAAATTTGCCCTAAGAATATTACATGTATCCAAAATACGTACGTGTCTGTTAAATGTAAAAATCATTGAACGGATCGCGGCAATGCTACTCTGGGACAAAAAAGACAGCAACCCATTTTGGGGCCCACCATTAGTAATCGAATTATTTGGATTGTCCGTAACGATACTCTGGAAAAAATTTTTACCGTTTTTTTTTTGGTGTAGTTAAGCAACTTAACATTTCGGTTAGTGCCTCTTAAGTACAAATTATCTTTGCGTTACTGAATATCGACAGAACTAATTGAGAGAATTGATCAGTATTATTTTAAAATCGTGGATATAGACAGGATAGCTAATTACGATTTTTAGTTACGCGGGGTAAAATTCGTAAAAGATTAGAGTGTTACGAACTCTCGAAAATTTGTGGAGCGAAAATACTGCCATGGAGTGAAATGTTTACTCCATTGAAGTTAATATTCACTCTGTTGGAGGAAATATTCACGCCAATAGGATGAACATTTCACTCCATGGCAGTATTTTCACTCCACAAATTTTAGAGAGAACAATCCAAATAATTCGATTACTAATTGTGGGCCCCTAAATGGGTTGCTGTCTTTTTTTCCCAGAATACGTTAAGAGTATGCAATGGATACAATTAGCTTTCTCGTCTTTAGCTTTTTACACCCTCAAGGCGCTGGATCATCCCACCGCGCCAAGATCCGTACCTGTTGGAGAGTTATCGCCGGTGAAAAGCCACGCGATAACTTTGTGCTTCAGAGCATCCGTGGCTCCGTGTTCGCTTATTAGCTCGTTAATGTATTATGCACAGTAGTCGACGAAATATGCAACTTTATACAACAAACGTCAAATATTTTATTCGACGTGTCATAGATTAATCATTAATAAACGATCGATATTCCGGTTCTTGTAATTGATTGGAAAATTCGATCTAAATGGAAAAAAAATTGCAGACGCGATATGAAATATATTCGAAAGGAAAGTAAATTAAAGGATAAAAAAATTCTCATTACGAGATAGAAATTTGTTTTCTAAAAAATGTTTTACTTCACTCGATTTCGAAAAATTGTTGCTGCCTGAATTCTAATAATTTGGTAAATGAGACTGCCATTAGGTCGATATGTACTTTTATGCAAATGTTATCGGTGACAAATTACTTAAGTCCTTTTTGAAATAAAGTTTTTATTCCTCCCTATTGATTGTCGCATTTAAAAAGGTGTCGTTAATTCCAATATGTGATTATTTACAAATTAATATTTATCTTATTTTTATCGATAAATAAGGAAAAGTGTGAAATAGCGTGATATGAATAAAACATGGCCTGTTCAATAAATCGGAGAAAATCCACTGCCGGAAGAAACAAGCGTACAATTTTTCGCTACTTAAGATACCTGTTTCTTGCAAAATTTTCTTTATCTCTTTATATTTGACACGTGTTTCTACAAATAATACAACGATACGATTTCAATATATCTTTGTATATTTTCGATAAAATGTAACTCAAAGCTTCGAATACTTTAATAGCATAAACTTTTAATCTTTCTTTTTAAAGATAATTGTTTAAGAATTTTCAATTCATTTGATGGATTGATTAGTTTGTTTCGCGCAATCTGATTCATATAAATATAACAATTCTGGGGCTCTTTCTTCGGCAAATGGATCTTACGCCTGACAAAAATAAGATAGCATATAATTTCTTATAGCACCGAGAAATAAGTCGCAACAATTTATGTCACGTAATAAATTAACGTATCATCGTATTAACGGCAGTAATCCGACATAAATAGTTTTAACAGCGTTTATGTGAAAGATGTCATCTCTCTGGCGGAGGGAATATACGTGCTGTAGCCGATCGCAGGGCCTACCCGTCTGAAAAATGACTGGGGAACTTTTCTCCGTTATCGAGGTGTCCGTGACTCCCCGGGTCGCTCTTTCAGCGGCGTAATTACGGATTAGATCGATGGAAGATTGCCTCCAACGTCGGGCAGCGAGAAGGGCAACCACGAAATCGCGCGTATGGGATCGATACGCAGGCGTATTTATATACGTCCGTACGCGCGGTGCAAACGCAGGAGACGCGTGCGGCTGAATCGTCAAATGCGATCTCCCTCCCCCCCTCTCTGTCTGTCTGTCTGTCTGTCTCTCGCTCTCTTTCTGACGCATCTCGCGGTTTCTCGGAAGCGACGCGGGGTCGGCACGTGTCCTGGTATTTGGGACACGTGCCGGTCGCACTCGAAAATCGATAGTTCTTTGTGCGCGGCACAATGTGTCTCGTACGTAACATTTTGGCGCGCGCAAGAATTCGCGCGATGCCGCAAACCGCGAGCGACGGGCTGTTGCCCCGCGATCGGCATTTTCGGAGAAGATCAACCCCGCGAGACGCGGCACGCGGAAGCGTCTCGCCCGCGTTAGACAGACGTGGGAATTTTCGCGAAACTTCCGTGTCAGATCAAGACCGGATGGTAGAGCGTCGTCTCGTGAAAACGGAGCAATTATCACTTGATTACATAATTGCTATAAATAAATTAACAGCCGGAAACTCGATCCTTTCACCGGCCGGGTTCATTGTTACCGCAGCATCCCCCAGATTCTCACGTTCCGATTTAGAGAAGTCAGGGAAGAGGCGTATCGTGTAAAAAAAGAGAAAAAGTTACCGCGGACACGCGGTACAAAGCGCGCGCGGCAATGCGCAATGTATTCGCCATTATACATTCGCCGTTGCGCCCGGTAACAAAGACTAATCGTCAGATTGATTATTCAGCTGAGCGGCGCGTAAAAAACCAGTTAGTTAGAAAATTCGGGATTACGGTGCAGATTGTACGCGTGTGCGGACGTGTGCGACACGGCCGATAGAGGAGAGGCTGACGGCATAATGTTGGTAGGGTGGGACGCGTAGGGCAGGGTATGGCGCGGCGCGGCGCGATGTATGGCATAGGGTGCGCGCGCGCGTGTGTGTGTGTAGGATAGAGATGATCTGATTACGGGCACATCATGGGAAAGTCAGCTTGCGAGCCGAGGGGGCAGAAACGCGCGATTCACCCCGGTACCCCATTGTACCGACGAGTGTCACCGACGCGTATAATTCGGCGAGATCGACGCGCGTCCACGTGCTCCGCATTAAAGCTACACCGCGCGGCGCGGAAAACGTGAAACACAGACGTTAGGGTGAGAACGCGGCGCGGCGAGCGCTTACGCCGGTGTAAAGGCGGTTAAATGCGGACTTGAAATCCCATCTACATATGTATTCCGGACGGCGGTCACGCTTCCTTCGCCGGGGCGAGCAAATCGGGTCCGGCTGTAACCCTTTGGTCGCGGGAAAAGGGAGAAGAGGGGTTGATCAACACCGTCGAACGGCGTGTTTTTTTTTCCCCTAGATCGTTGTCGAGCGAGGAAGCCGTGTTCCTCGGACAAAAGCCGCACTATCGACGAGAAATATAGATACTCTGTGCAGTCGATATACAGCTTTTGTTGCCGAAAAGTGGCAGTTCTTCGCTTGAAACGCGCCAGAAAAATACTGTTATTCGAAACTACCTCCGCGATCAGGATTACTTCACGATTCCCCACTTGTATCTAGCAAGGATCGAGAGGTCCTTCGGGGGGGAAAAACAAGCGAGACTGACTCGAGCGACTAATTTGCAAAGTGCATGAAGAAATGGACCGATCAATTTTCTCGTGCATACGCTTATGCGTTCGTGCAAAAGTCTGTCCTGCCGCTCTAAGTTTTTCACCGTTAATTTACGATTATTTCACGCCGATCGATATATGAATCAATTTGGAAATGGTCCCGAGCAACATTTCTCGCGTTGAAGTGTTTAAGAATTGCAAACGCGTCACATATTTTCTAGGCTTCTTTTCGACAACTGTTTGCCTTCATCTCAATACGATCTTTGCGTCGAAAACGAGGGCTAAACCGCTGAGGGCATTGTGGTGTACAAATTTGCGGCATTACTGGGAATTACTAGGCATTACTAGGCATTTTTGGGCATTATTTTGACATTAGGCCTTGCTGAGGCATTGTAAAGATAAAATAAGATAATAAGATAAAGTAATGTCCACTGGGCAATAATGAGCATTGGTGTACGAGATTTTGGTCAGCGGTTTCCCCCTTGTGAATCAATTTGGAAATAGTCTCAAGCAACATTGCTCGCGTTTAAGTGTTTAAGAATTGCAAACGTATCACACATTTTCTAGGCTTCTTTTCGACAACTGTTTACCTCCATCTCAATACAACCCTTTACGTCGAAAACGAGCGTTGTGGTGTACAGATTTGCGGCATTACTGGGAAATTACTGGGCATTACTAGGCATTTTTGGGCATTACTTTGGGCATTAAGCCTGGTTGAGGCATTATAAAGATAAAATAATAAAATTAAGTAACGCCCACTGGGCATTAGTGGACATTGGTGTACAAGATTTTGGTCAGCGGTTCCACCCTCGGTCGAAAAGTACACTGAGAAAAATGTCACCGGATGATCCCATCTAATCTAACTACATAGTGCAACAAACAAATGTACGCGATGAAGAACACGATCGGATATATCCTAATTTTTCGATCCAATTTCGGATACAGGTATTCATCATTTAATCGGAAAACAAATTCACCCTCGGAAACGCTATATTATCCAGTGGAAAATGTTCCCAATGTATTATATAAATAATTTTTTCAAGTTTTACCGAACCCACCCCTCTTCGCTGAAACGTACCTCAGTTTCCCCGAATAAAGACACTATGGCGAGCGTAATAATGTAACTCTCTGTCCCGCATACGATTTCGATCGCCGGCGCATTTACGCCACGTCAATCCGCAGCCCTGACACGCATCGGCACGGCCTCTCCTGTCACTCGGCGGTCGAAGGAACGAGGGAATCCGATTCGGCGGGCGGCCGAATCCGGGCGCACGAATGGGGAAGCGGTCGAAACTGCCGCGCGCGCGACACACTAAGGAACCATGAAGAAAAGGCGGTCCACAATGGGCCGTTTATCACGAGACGTGATACCGAGGCACCGGCCCGCTCTCGGGCGCGCGCCTTTCTGCCCCCGCGGTCCATCAATAAAACCCGAGTGATTTAGCGAGTCCCTGGACGGATGGACGGACGAGCGTTACCGTACGGGCGGGCGAGCGGGCGCGCGGAAAGTAGAGACCGTAGCGCCCGCGAATTTCCAAGATAAAGGGGTCAACAATGGCCCGGGCAACCGATGGTTGGTATTCGACCGGTGTCGAAACGACGGCTTCCAATCACTCGCCGATAACAATGCCCGGTGCCGCTGGTTTATAAATCCGCGCATTGTTGCTAACTTAAAAGCTCTCTCGACGACCGGGCCGAGCGGGAGAACGAGAGACAGACAGAGCGAGTGAGTGAGAGAGAATGAGGGGGGAGGGAGGGAAAGAAAACAGGATGGAGAACGAGTCGACGAAGAGAGAGGAGCTTAATAGATAGAGAAGAAAAATAGAGGTGGAGTGAGAGAGAGAGATTTTATTTAACCTGCGGGGCCAGAGCGAGGGGGAGAGAAAGAGAGAGAGAAGAGTGTGAGAGAATCCGCTCGAAATCTTGGGCGCTGAAAGCGGAGGCGCTAAGGCGGAAGGACCACGACGCGAAGGGCGAGGGAGAGAGGGGGATGGCGGGGGGGGGGGGCGAGGAAGAAGCGTTGCGAGAAGCGGGAGCGAGAAAGTGGCGGCGGGAGCTTGAGAGCCGTGTAAAAGCATTGAGAGCACTTTAATGAATACGATTAGGGGCGTTAACTGTGAAGGATTGCCAACCCGAAGAAAGCGCCGCTCGCGCGAGAAAGCCTCTCTTTCTCCCTCTCTCTCTCTCTCTCTTTCTCTTTGCTTCTGTCTCTGCCGACGTCGGCCGTCGCGATTTTATTTTTGTGTAACGATAACGGGTGTCGAGCTTCGATATCTCTTGATCGGACCAAATTCACAAGTCCCAGTCTACAATAGATGATTTAAGCGCTGAGCCTTAAGAAATTGACCAATCACGGCCAAGTATGAGTAGAGTACGCGACTGTGATTAGTCAATTTCTTAAGGGTTAGAGTTTAAATCTCTATTGTAGATGGGCACTAAGTGTCCTCGTAAAACAACCTGCTGTTCTCGCGAGCGAAATAAATCACGGCCTGCACGCCGCCCGATGCGAGGCGCTTGTGGGCAATTCTAAAACGCTATCACTTCTTTCATCGTACTTGATGATAACACGGAGAGGTGAGAGAAAATATCTATCGATTTCAATCCGAAGTTCTATTAGACACACGCTTAGGGCTTCGATATTACGTGAGAGTCACAGAAGCAGATCAACTCCGCGAAATTAAGAGTACAGAGAACCGATGGAGTTGTAAATGCACTCTGGTAGTAGAATTTAAAACAAGTGGAGTTTATCAATTTAATTTCCGAGAAGCTCAAATGTGAGAGTAAATAACTTTCGTGATCGCGACGATAATTACAGCGATGTTTTTCGCTTTTTTTTCGACAGAACGAGAATAGACAGCGATCGAATAAATATGACTGGCGTAGGGAATAATCGCGCTTGCTGTTCATTATTGTCGCATATTTCAATTATCTTATGCCGTCGAAATGGGGAGAAAGTGATCTTGTTATTTATTCACCGACGTACGAAGCGTAAAGACGAGCGTGGCACTTAATAATTGATAAATAGTAGCGAATAAAAGGACAAGTTCTAAATGCGCTATGGTACTATTATAGAATTTAAAACAAGTGGAGTTGATTAATTGAATTTCTGAGAAGCTCAAATGTGAGAGTAAATAACTTGTATGATCGGGACAGACATCGGTATAAGAATTGTATATTATGCAAAGCGAATTCACTCACCAGTGTTGTACCCTAGCTAAGTACGCCCTCGGCTATACCTGGAAAAAATCACACATTACAATTATTATTTCATCGTGCATTTTACGTTATATTAATATAATTAATTATTGTGTCACGTTATATTAATCACCGCATATTATTTCCATTTTGGCTAAAACGCAACTATATGTAGAATAAATTATATGAATAAATATTTAAATGTTCCGTTATTTAATTAAACGTTTCGATTATTTAATTATTTCTCGCGCTTTGCTTATTCGCGCCTGGCAATATTTTTTCTCGCCCGCGTGTTAAATTTGCGTCGCGAAGCTCTACGAAGATATTAAGGAAAAATTTCAGATTAAAGATCGATACTTTTCGACGCCCCGAATGAGAAGTGGGCAAAGAATAAAATATCCGGGTCGGCTTTAGAAATTTAATTACGCGCCATTAATTTCACATTGGCCCTGCGCTGTCGCCATCGAGTAATGTTATAAATAAAAATTTCTAATCAAATATACATCGTTGTGAAGAATTTATATAAATAATAGCTACTTTTAATATATAACGATACAAGAATAATCCTTTACGATAATTATTTTTAAACTCTTTAAATCAATACTTAATAAGGAACTGTACAGTTGCGGGCGCGTGAAAAGTTGAAACGTGTCTGTTTTTATTAAATTGTATTTAGAAACAATCGTTGAAATAATTAACCTGATTCAAATCCACAGTAATTAACTTTACATTACTCGCGCGGGGTAAAAAATACCCCAGCTTTGGATATCGACTAAATTCGGCAAAATGTTTTCATATGCGGGACAAATTGTGTCACAATTAAAAGGGAACCTTAGCACTCGTCTTTATTTAGGAGAAACACATTTCGCCAACTTCAACTCAGTCGTAAATTCAAAATCATCAACGAGTACAACGAAAATCGAAATAATGAAGCGTAAGATACACCCCGCTGATAATTACGTTAAAAATAACGATACAAGAATTAACATTTACGATAACTGTTTTTAGACTCTTTAAATCAATACTTAATCAGGAATTGTACAGTTGCAGGCGCGTGAAAAGTTGAAACGTGTCTGTTTTTATTAAATTGTATTTAGAAACAATCGTTGAAATAATTAACCTGATTCAATTCCACAGTAATTAACTTTACATTACTCGCGCGGGGTAAAAAATACCTCAGCTTTGGATATCGACTAAATTCGGCAAAATGTTTTCATCGATCGAGTGCGGGACAAATTGTGTCACAATTAAAAGAGAATCTTCGCACTCGTCTTTATTTAGGAGAGACACATTTCGCCAACTTCAACTTAGTCGTAAATTCAAAATCATCAACGAGTAGGCTGATGGCAGAGAACAATCCGTAAACACTTAAGACTGTCTCAGTCGTAGACGTAGGGCAGGGCAGAGAGAAACGTAAGTCGTGAAAGGTTATTGTATACGACTTACGTTTCTCTCTGCCTTGCCCTACGTCTACGACTGAGAAAGTCTTAAGCGTTTACGGATTCTTCTCTGACATCAGCCGTACAACGAAAATCGAAATAATGCAGCGTAAAATACACTCCGCGCGGATAATTACGTCAACTTTTTGACCGCGCGAGTAATGTAGGGTTAAATAAAGAGGAGAAGAGCGAAGGGGGGGGGGGGGAGGAGGGTAAAAATACCGCGGCAAATATTTAATCGCGGCGCTGTTTCCCCTCCGTCGGCAATATGAAGCTGAACGTGCACGCGCGCGAAGAGATTAAGCAACAAATAAATAATTAATTTTACTCACCAGCTAGGGTATTGTAGTCTGCAGGGCGCAGATTCCTCCTCAGAAACGCAGCTGCGGCCAGGAAACGGGCACTCACTATCCCACACAGTCACTGTCGCGCGATCGAACGAAAATTTCGAAAGTCATTCGCGTACACGCACTCGCCCGAAGACTCGCGCCGGAAGTCGCCGCACTTCGTACATCGTTTCGATTTACTTACATAAAACGGAACGTTTCTAGACGCAAAGAGCACATTGTAGACGAGGGGTTCGATCGGGAATCCTTACCTCCAGCGCGAACTCGCGAAAAGTGAAAAACTTCATTGGCGAATTCAATAGAGCTGGTCGATAAAATTTTGCGCTCTTCACGAGTTCACGCCGGAGTAAAAGATTCACGATCGAGCCGCGGGCCGACGTCGCACGGCAAATCCTCCCGCTTTGCCGCTTCGCGAGGAGCGCGGAGAGAATAGAGACCCTGTAATCAGAGACGATTCTACGATCGTATCTCTCTCTCTCTCTTTCACTCGCGGGAATTTAAACGAACTCTTACGGCCGATCTCTGATCGCAGGGTCTCTAGGAGAGGAGCGACCGAACCGAACCTCGCGACAGTCGCGGCGACTCTGCATGCAAAATTTTCCACTTCGAAAAACAGGTAGAAGTGCGTCACGGGGCACGCGAAGGTGAGCGACCCGTGGGGGGTGGGGGACCGAGCCACGGCCGCGTTGTTTACGATCTCGGCGCGAAGACGTAGGCGAGATTCCGGGAACTGCGCGGCCGGCCGTGTTTGCGTTCTTATGCTTTCCACGGTTTTTTCGCTTGCCGTTTGAATGTCCTACGTCACAACCCCTACTCCGTGGCGAATTTTACATCGATCCCGATTCAGTTTCTCCTCGGCGGAGACACGCGCGAGATCTCCCGCGAGCGCGTTGAGTTTCGTGTCGGTCTGGTGGCGTCCTTCGATCCGCTTACGAATAGATCATCCGACTAGCCTTCCGCGTCGTAAGAGGCGACTAGTGGTGCCGTGAAATGAAGGAGCTAAGAAGCAGCGCAAGACAAAACTCAGGGAAGATATTTCACGACTATTGGTTAGCCCTGGCCCTTGGACTCGACTAGAGGACCGACGCCATATTGCGCGAGAAGACGGGAATGACGAGCCCGCGCTTTTGCTCCACTGCGCGACAATGGCAGCTAAGTACATATGTATGTGTATAATTTGGAACGATCTACTTTAGCGCGCTACGTTCCGCGGAAAGCTCGCCGAACGTGCCTCGAGCCTCGAAGGAACCCGCGCGGATTGTGTCTCCGGTTTTCGCGCACTCACCAGTCAGTCGTTCCGAGGCAGAAGCGAAGTCGAATGCCGCGAATGCTGATCGCGGCGTCGCTCGCGAGGATCCGTGACAACCGATACGCTCCGGCGATTGCTCCCGTCGCTTCGTTCGGCACTCCCGACGCGAATTCGCGCCTCCCCCGCACTTTGGACCGGCGAAATCCGAGATTAACCGCGCGAGCGTTCGCGCGATGCGTGTCTCGAGCCGCTGCGCCGCGCAACTGCCATGGCGGCCGAGCGCGCGCATGCGCGCGCGCTCTGCCGCGGGACGTTTGAGGTACAGTTTGAAAGTTAAATTCTTATCGAGACGCTTCGTACACCTTTCGCGCCCGGCGACGTCTAGTTTGGTGTCTCTTCGGAGTGGACGTGTAATAAGCGACACGCAAACGAAACGCGGAGAAATGTCCTTGAAATTTCGAATCGGCGCGAAGCTGTGCGAGCGGGACAGCCAATTGCATTCGCTGAACCCCTTGTTGCGACGCTTGTGACACGCGACCAATGTAGATTTGGTCTTTACGTTTTGAATGTACACGGAGAGAATTTTCTCTTAAAATTTATCCTGCAAATCATGTAATCGTGGGACAGTGTGGCATTGCCAAGAATTTTATGAGAGTTTCCTGAAATTTTATCATACATTTTACTAACAATTATACTTAGTACACATGTTACTAGTAAAATGTATGATAAAATTTCAAAAGCCTCTCATAAAGTTCTTCAAAATGCCACGTTGTCGTACGATCGTATGATTTTTAGGATAAATTTTAAGAGAAAATTTTCTTCTCTCTCGTGTATGACAATAAATATTCTCTCTCTCTCTCTTTCTCTCTCTCCCTCTCTCTCTCTCTCTCTCTCTCTCTCGACGTTTCTTTTCTTTTTCGAAAAACATGTTCTTTAAGGTAGTTCTTTCCCAACTATATTAGTCAAAATGAGATTAATAAAGTTCAATAGGCAATGAATTCTTTTATTTTTGCTGCATTTTACTGCAAGTTTAATAGAAATCTCTAACTTCATTATGTTTGACCTAACTACCTTAAATCTGCATAAAAATTGAATTGTAAAAAGTAAATGTCCTCTGTCCACGATGCTAGAACTCGGTCCAAGTTCTAGTTTTGAAAAATGCAGCCAATCAACTTGCAGCGTTTATGGAATAGCTACAAGTTGATTGGCTACACATTTCTCGGAACTAGAACTTGGACCGAGCTCTCGCATCGTGGACGCTGGCCTTAACTTCGAGTTTCAAGTCAAATGTGATTTCCATAGATTTTACGTTAAAGACGCAGGAGCATAAATCCGCGAGTCAAATTCCTCATCCTCGATACAAATAAACGGTTGTCGACAGGCTCAAGTTTAATTAATATACACATATTCAAAGATCGGAGGCAAATTCAATAATCAACGTTTAACATTTGATGGAATAAAACGAAATTTTAAGACTGGTTATTATAACGACACTTTTCTTACATCATGACGTGTGACTCTTTTACTTCGATACACAACTTGTAATTACATCGGAGCACGTTTTATCCTCTTAAATTTTACTTACTCACTGAAGATGATCAGGAAACAGATCGAGATCACGATCGAAAAGTTTGATTATCATTTAAATAAAATTAGTTAAGACACTAAATATTCTGCCGCGGCTGCTAACTTCTTTATTCCATCAAATTTGTTATTCGTCAAGCATTTATAATAAAATTTCACTTTCCAGGACTCTAGGAGTGATATTCGCAAGAAATAACATTTCACGCATCGCATTCGTGAAGTAATCGAATAAATAATTAGTTTCGAATTTTCACGCCCACGTGCACATTTCCAATAATTGCGACGATCTCTACAGAAATGTAAATAAATTACCTCAATATTTTTATGGCGATCCATTCACCGGCCATTACTCGCGCCAGCGTTTAAGGGTTTAAAGCGACTCCAGGGCGCCCCGCGTGCGGCTAAATATTCCTGGAATATGCTTTCCGCGAGACGAGTTGCAGAGTCACACGACATACTTCCGCGTTTCTCTTTTTTCCGCGCGTTAACGAGTAAATTATAGACCCTCCGAGCGCGCTTTCGCTCTCGAAGCTGGGAGGAAAAGGGAAAAAAAGAGAGCCCGCCGCCGTGCCCTCCCGTTGACAGATGCACTTATCTTTCGAGTGAGGACGCCGCCATGCTATCGGCATGCAAACGACAAACCATTTCCTATGCACACCCTCGTTAGTTTTCTTGTCAGCCGGGCCGACGCGAATAATCTGCCTCGTTAACGGAACGGATAGAAGCTGCCTACGCGATGTGTAACACGCCGGCGAGTGCGTGCGCGCAGTTATCTGCAGCTACTAATTGTCGAGATATTTAATTAAAGAACAGACGACGTCTCGCTATCACGGTATATTCGTGCGTCAAGGGAAAAATTACTCGAGTGCTCGTCGCGCGGCCGAAAGTCACGCGCCGCGAGTCAAGCGCGAGTTTCCCTTACTTAAGTGCGAACCTTACTGATCAGCTCCGTGGAGTAAAAGGGTTACGAAGAAAATTTACGAAATTATTAACTAAAGTAAAA
>NW_011967172.1:1035151-1056545 GCF_000949405.1 Vollenhovia emeryi
TAGCAAAATGGAACTCGCGCGTCGAGGGAAAAATTACTCGAGCGCTCGTTGCGCGGTAGTGAGTTACTTGCCGCGAATCAAGCGCGGGTCCCTAGTTTCCCTTACTTAAGTGCGAACTTTACTGATCAGCTCCGTGGAGTAAAAGGGGTACGAAGAAAATTAATGAAATTATAAACTAAAGTAAAACAGCAGAATGGAACTCGCGCGTCGAAGGAAAAATTACTCGAGTGCCCGTCGCGCGGCCGCGAGTCAAGCGCGAGTCCCGAGTTTCCCTTATTTGGGTACAGGCTTATCGGCAACCAAACTGAGCAGCTCGGCGAAGCAAAAGGGGCACAGGGAGGAAATTAATGAAATTATAAACTGAAGTAAAATAATAAAATAGAACTCGCGCGTAGAATCACCCGGTGTAACACTAATTGTAAAATGAAGAAGTCTAGAAGAAGTTGATCGTTTACACGCGTACTTTGTGCGCCTCTACATCCTCCCTCGTTCCAAGCATACGTCTATCTTTTTGCAAATTATTAATCGATAGATCGAATTGTATTGTTTAAATCTATATTTCTCGTATTGTCCCGCGAGCCTCCGATCTCGTATCACAAATTACGAGCTCGACTCTATTATCGTTCAATGTACATCGCGATCAGCGATGAGGCTGGAAGCTGAAGCTCCGTCGAGGATCCGCAAGAAAGAGCGCGGCGAATCCCTGACGAAACTCGTACGTTAGCGGCATCTCCCCGGCTCAGGGGGGCTATCCGGGATCATCCTCCCTGTACTTCGCTCTCTTCCTCCCACCATCCCCGCTCGCTCGCACACAGGTCCCGATTAATTAATTCCTACCTCATTAGCGAAGCGCGGCAGCGCCGGGCGGGCAAGCCGCTTCTCCTCCTGTGCGCACGCCGTAAGTGGCGGCGGCCGGATATCGCGGAGCTTATACGCGCAGATACGGCATATTGCATATTATTAATAACAACTGTTTGCGGACGGCTTTTCCCCGTTTTCCCCGGCGTTTCTCGGCCCTCCGCGTCTCGTCGCCCTCCTCCGCTCCGCTGCCAATTTGCCGGCCAGATATTGGATTCGGCCGCGTTAACAACGGCCGCATTATCAGCGCGGCCGGTGATAAAAGACCGCGCGCGCCGCGCGATGTCCAGCGGTCTGGTCTCCTCCCCCTCTCCCTCCCCTCGATGTTTTTCCAAGGGCGGTCGTTATCCCCTTGTAATCGTATCCGTGTCTCGTTAACGACGGACGAGTCTAGATTTTACTATCGCCCGCCTTCCGACCGCTCGCCGGTGCGATCAAAGCTCTCTCTCTCTCTCCTCTCTTTCTCTCTCTCCCTCTCTCTGGTTTTTTTTCATTTCGTTCTCGAAGCGCTGTCGCGCCCCGTTCGCTGTGTCCTCGCGCAGTTATGGAAAAGTAAGATCTTACGCGGCGCCGCACGTTAAAGTTACATCGGTATCAATAACGAATTCCGTTGGACACGTTAGTTTGCGTATGGCGCTCTGATGCATATTAAAGGTCGCCTCGCGCTGCTGCTTACGTAAAAACATGTAAGCGCACGGTGTGTGCAATATGCATGAGCAATTTTCCAATGAAACGTTTAGCGTAAGGTCGCCTGCGTATGTACGGCAAAATTTATGCCGGCTGTGTCAACGGTCGTGACATCACCCATGCTTTGACAAATTCGCGTGCACGATAACTGGACCCCGAGGGAATCCACAATATTTAACAATAATTGGCCTAAAGATGCGGGAGATGACGACAAGTCGAGCGTCTCGAAGTGTACGCGATTCCCGGCGACGGTTGATAACGTCCGTCATTATCAAAACGAGAGCACGTTTATATTTTATTAACCTAACCAGCACTCAATTATTACAATGACGTATCTTGATGCAATATTGTTCTATAGAATACACTTACGATTAATACATAATATAAAATAGTTTCGAAAGATTATAGTTTGGGGCGCTGTGTTACCACATCTCTTACACTACACTCATATCTACTACATGATTCTTCCAATTTTTCAGTTTTAACTGTTTATACTGTTGAAACGGGACGGTCAATAATTTTGATTTTTTATCCAGTTGTTCGTTCTATTTTACTTTATAACATATTTGTTTCTCATACGAATCTCGCTCACCGTTAAGCTTAGAAAAAATAAAATGTGCCATCATTTGCGTTTGCAACGCAAATATAAATATTTTAACACATAATAATATGTGTAAATAATATCTCACGTGTAATAATATTACAACGAATTATATTGTTACGTGTAATAATATTGTTAAAATGTTTTACACGTAATATTTCGTGTAACGTAGCAAACTTTAACATTTCTTTTTAGAACTTTGAGACGGTCAATTTTAATTTAATTAGTCTTATCTTGCACGTATTAATGTAAAGAATAAACTGTAAAAATTTTTTGAAATACTTCTCGCATAAATGATTTTACGAAATAACTATCTTAAACGTGGCGCAATTACGGCGAATAAAAATTCGCGGCGCGTTCTTATTTTTTATCCACGCTCTCGGAGCCTCTCGTGCGTGAACTGCGCTTGTTTATTTTTATGTCTAATCAACAGGGTTTAAGAACTTGCGCGGAACGAACGTTCGCGTGACGTATCGGCACAAGGTACAGAGGGCGGGAGGGAGGGAACGAGAAAGAGCGAGAGAGAGAGAGAGACAGAGGGAAAAAGCCCCGGCGCTCGAAAATGGCGGAAAAATGTTGGAGAAGTTTTAGTTAAATTACTTAGACCGTGGGATTGCCCTGTCGGACGTATACGACAGGGGATAGCGAAGTCGAAGGGAGAAAGGGAGAGAGGCAGAGAGGGAGAGAGAGGAGCGTGTGGTGGCGTGCATTTGTGTGAGAGCGCACGGGGCGGCGGGGGGAGGTGAGCTATCCCTAGCTAAGAGGGTTTGCTTGTATCCCCCGAGATGCGCATACGTCATCCGATTAAAATTAGTAATTAGCTAATTAACTTAAGCGCGCAGCACTCCAGACTAAGTAAGTTGACCGCCTGATTATGATGCATCGCTTCTGAGTTCGGTTTCGCGCGAAAAAGGCGCAGGCCGCCGGCGGAAAAACCCGGCAGAACGAGAAAGGATGAGACGGAGGTGGACCTTCCCCGCCGGAGAATCTCTTTGGAGAATCCTTCTTCTCTCCCCCCCCCTCTCTCTCTCTCTCTCTCTCTCTCACACACACACACACACTCTCTCTGTTTTTCAGATCGCCCTTTGCGATTTATCTATATAACTCGACGGTATATTCCGCGGCCGCGGTAGCCGTCGGCAAGTATAGAAAATTGCACCATAGATTTCTCGCGATATCTAATTTCATGTAACGCCGATTCATCGCGCGAAGTAACGGAGCAACGTGCTCCGGAAGCGGCTGGGAAGTGCCGTTCGGGATACGCTCGGGGGATAAAAGCGGAAACGAGGAAATAAAGTTATTTATCCGATGACGTTTCGCCTCTCGCGCGAGAGGGCGGAAGGGAACGAGTTTTTGCCCCGGACTGCGGAAACGCACCGTGGACGCGGCGTCGAGGAAGGACATGGGTCTTTCGCCACGCGTGTGTCGGGGCGCGACGCGGCCGCGCCGCGTGACGAGGGCGGCGTGAAAATTGACGTATTATATGCACGAGATGATATCTATGGGGAGAGAGAGTCGATCGTATCTCCGTATCCGAGACGTTGCTCGCGGAGGAGGGACGCGAGCGCCGAGAGTGATCCAGAAGTGCTTTCTCGTGTTCCTTAACTAACCGTTCGCCGGTCCTCCGGACGTCTCATCGGTCGCACTTGCCTGCACCGAGGAGGGAAAGAGAGGGAGAGAGCGGGGAAGAGAGGGAGGGACGACGGGGACAACGAGGACGATGGCGGCGACACCACTAAGGACCCCCGTATCTTCATCCACACCCTTATCTTCCCTGGTCGCTCTTATCCTTCCCGCCCACCCCCGCCAGCCGCGCGGTTATCCTCGGAAAAACTTCGCAAATGGCTTCGAGACGTTGCAGGTATGCTCTCACCTCGGCTATCCCTCGCAATTTGCAATGGCGAGCGCTCTTTCCGAAGGACTCTACGTGGAGTCTGCTGGAAAAAAAAAGACAACGTATACCCGCGAACTTCGCGGGCGATTGCGTTGCGAGTTCGAAAACGCGAGCGCGAGAGAGCTCGCCATAAATGGCGGGTATAGCGGAATCTGAGAGGCTCCTCTTCAAATCGCGAGCCATTAAAGCGGCCTCTCGCAAATTAATCCACGTAATCTAATTTCAATTTAATTTAATTTCACCTTATTTCAAATAAAGCGGATTTTGCTCAACTGAAAGATTTTATATATAACGTAACAAGATCGAATTATTAAGATATTAAATATCGCGGAAAAAAATATGAGGAAGGAAAGATTGATGTCCAAATATATATATATATTTTTTTGTACCATTTTCGCGAGAGATTTCTTTCCGTTTCAAAGTAAGACGGACGCGACGCGAAGAGAAAACGCTGCGGGACGTGGACGTCTTCTCTCGGGGACATAATAACGAGTCGCGATATTATAACGAAGATACCCCGATGAAAGTGTGTACAAATAAATGAATTGATTACATTTTTTTCACAAGGACGCCCAGCAGCGCTCTCTCGGCGCCGCCCGAACGTTAAGAAAGAGATGCAAATGCATATATTCTCGTGGCTGCCGCGCGAGACCTCGCCTTTCGGGGCGAATCTCGAGAGAAGATTACCCCGCCGGTCTCTCCTTCGAGACAGATTCGCGACTCCGCTCGCTAAGTGACAGTAACGTAGCCGGAATTGCGACCATCGGGAAGGCTCGGAAGTAATGTGTCATCGTTAAAGGATTGTAAAGGATGTAGGGAGCTGTCTCCGCCTTCGTTTTCTCCCGTTACGGCCGAGCCGCCCTTCCTTTCCAGAAGGCACTCCGACTTTCCCCGGGGCCGAACGTTACTTCGCACCGCACCTATTAAATCCGTTAAATAATTTCGTGGGGCGGATTCATCGGAAAGTGTGGCCGGCGTTTGAGCAAGCCTCTCCTCTCCCTCCCTCCCTCCCTCCCCCCGCTCACTCTCTCTCTCTTTCTATGTGTCTACCCACGTCAATCCTCGCGCGGTTTTGAAAAACGATGTTCCCTCCTCCAACCCCCTGGACGTTACTTTCGCGCTCGCGTCCCCTCGACGGCGCCCGATAGCCCGCGCTATCGGAAGGATATCGATTCCTCGTGGCTCGGGGAAGCACCGCGGTGGCCGGGAGAGACGCCGAGGCTTTCGATTCCGAAGTAACGAGGTCCGGTAATGGAACCCGTATGTGTAATTTACCGCGGAACTGGAGGCGCGCGCGCGCGCGCACGTGCACGCAAACACGCAAACGCAACCACCCACACGCAAAGCGGCTTGATTAAAATTTCTTTGGAACCTCCTCTCTCTTTCTCCCTCTCCCGTCCCCCTTTCGTTCCCTCCCCCCTCCCCCCCAGCCCGGTGTTCGTTTGTCTCTCGGCGAGCGCCTCTCGATCCGGGGATGCTCGTCAACCTCGATGCGGGCTCCCACGGAACAACGGCGCGCGCTCCGACCCGCTTAACGGACAATTAACGTCGGGATCTCGGCGCGTAAAGACCGCCGTGACCTCCGGCGAAACGACGGGAGGAAATTCGATCGCGCCCGTGCCCGATCCTTAGCGATCGCTCCTCGCTTTGTCTCGTAAAGCGTGGTGTCCATTCGCGTGTCCCTTGTACCCGGTTTTTCATTTTCTGGTTAATTGTTAACCAGATGTTAGTCGATTCTCCGTCTCTTTTTAGATAATAGCTTAGAAAAAGATGGAGAGTCGTCTAACTTTGTGTTGTGTATGTATACACGTTTCCAACACATCTTTACGCCCAGAATCCGCTTAAATGTTAACCAGAAAATGAAAAGCCGGGCCTCAGAAATTCCGGTCTCAATCAAATAAAATTTTGGTCAAGATAAAGAAATTATTTCTTTGAAATCAAGTAAAAGTCTAGAAAGTAAAAATTCAAACAAGTTTCTTTCATTTCAAACAAACTTTCTGGGTGTGGAATCGGTCTTCCTCAAGGTACTGCGCGAATCAGGTTGTATACAGCTTCTATGATTTCCGAATTGCGACTTTATCTGCGTTAAACAGTTTTACAATTTTTTCAAAATGGCCTCAAGCGAGCAAGAACGCGCGTTAAATGTGGCACGGGGATTAAAGCCAATTGAGAATTGTGTATTGCACGATGCTGCGTTACAGCTTTCTCTCAGATTAAAAAATGATAAAAGATAGATGCTCCTCTCCCTATTAGTCTGTTAAATCAAGGCTCTAGTGTAACTAGAAAAAATTACCTTACGACCCCATCTCGCCCCGTACACTCGCGAGCGGATGCTGCAACGCTTTCTTCCCGATGAGCCTCGAAACAGGAACTCCCGAGGATCATTCTGCGAGAATCGTAATCTTAGTTTGGAGTATACTAATTTTCTAGCGTATATAAAATGTACATGGGCAACTGACGACTTGATTCCTTTTCTTTTCTTCCGGCACGGAAAGGAGGGAGAAACGGAAAATATACCCGAAAGAATTTTCTAATTAAAAACGCTCGTTTCATAAAACACGCGCGCCTCGGCGAGAGAAGGAGGGAGAAAACTGACGTAAAGTGTATTTAGAGAGACCCCTCGCTCCGTCCTCCCTCTCTCTCGCTCTCTATTGACACAAAAGTGCAGTACCTTCCTTATTCACCCCTTTTACTGCGCAAAGCAGGATAATTAAAGAACTTTGAACAATAATGTGTTAGCCCCCGCGTTTTTCCACGCCGCCGCGAGCTCGACGGTTCGCTAACGTTCGCAGTTGGCGTGGGTCATGCATTTCGGAATCTTTAGAAAACTCCGCGGTAGAAGAAAGACGGATCGTCAGGTGGCTCCGAGTGAACCGAGGATCGCTCGACGCTCGCCGAGACTCGCGTGCGAATCGAGCGATCGGAAAGAAATTTGTGAATCGTTAACGAGAGACGTCTGTCGCCGCGCGACGCATTTATTTCCGTCGCGTCGGCATTTCCCGGAGGAACGACAGCTCTCCTTCCTCGGCGTCTTTTCCGGTCTCTTACGCCGAGCCGAAAATACTTGTCGCTCGAAAAGAATCCTCCCCCGCGCGGAAAAACCGCGCGTAAACGCGGCCCTCGGGAAATGGCTGGGCGCGCGCGCGCGCGCGCGCTTTGGTACCGCGTTGATGCGCTACACCGAAAGTAGGTTTCCGTGGGATCTCGAGCGTGAACCGGCTGTAGTAGGTGCCCGAGGTGAATTGATTAAAATCGAACCGCGCGGCGCGGCGCGGCGCGGCGGCGGTGGCGGCAGCGGCGGCGGCGGCGGCGCGCACGCTAACAAAGGAGAATTGCGGCACGGAAAGGGTGAAGAGAATGTGGGTGGACGTGTAGATGGAGCGTAGAATGGGGAATGGGCAAACAGAGCGCAATTAACGTGCAACCATTAAATATGTACGCGCGCGTTGCTACAGCGGCGACGCATGTGCGCAGGTCGGCCTCGTAAATACATCGGGTATATCGGATACCACCCTCTCCCCCTTCGTCCTCCCTGTGCGCGTTGCGAGCGAGCGAGCGGGTCGCAGCGTCTCTTCTCTGTCTCCCTTGGCCTGTTGGCACAGCCGCTTGATTAGCTCCACCATATTTACATGTCATTAGCCGATTGTTTGTCCAAGTCGGTAACTCCACCGCTCCCGCCCCCGCGTTGCCGCAGTTTAGCCATTTTTTTCTTCCAGCGGGAATCCAGTCCGCCGTTCAAACGAAACGTCCGCGTCCGCGGGCGCCATGCGCTTCGAGAGCCCCCTCCCCGCGATCGACCGTGATAAGCGAGTGAGATAAGCGAAATCTCGCGGCGGTTCCTCGCGCCCGGAGGAGGTGGGTCGAGGTTTCCGCGAACTGAAACACACGTGCTGCTTAAGTCGTCTTTATTTCATAAAAAATACGAATCTCTCGTTCTCGATATCTCGTTGCCTATGCTTGCGTATAACAATTCTCCGCGCCCTCGATCCTTCTCTCCTTTATACACCAGATATAGATGACGCGGGCGCACCGATTTTGGTGGCCGGCGAATGCCGACGTTAACGCGAAATAAATAGACTAATCGATGGGCAACTGACAAATTCCGGGAATAAAACAAAAAATAATACTAGCACACCCGACACTTCTCAATGGCATAAACTCTACCTTTCGCACGATCGACCCGGTCGCCTTTCGCACAGGCAAAACGTCTTGCAAAAGATCACAGCTCCGCTCTGTCCGGACGAAAAACAATTAAAAACGCAATTAAAATGAACGTAACGTCAAATACCGTCCAAGTTCGTATCAACAAAACATAGTGGCCGCTTATGAACACACGCATACACAAACACACATACAATCTCTCTCTCTCTCTCTCTCTCTCACTTTGCAAACTACCTTCGGCAAGAATACAACTTTCGTGAGAAACAGGACGAGCGGTTTTACCGCGTCGCTTTATGGAACTTACAGACGATGGTCCTTAACATCTAACGCTTTTTCGATTATGGTAACGAGAATTTGATTAATCGTATTACTCCACCGTGATTGCTCTCGTTCTCCGATCGCCGGCCGTCCATCGCGTCGCATCCGCGATCCGCGTTTGCATCCGGGGCACGTAAATCGGCACCTCCACGCTTCCGCGGAGTTTTTAAAAAGTTGCACTTTTACAACACTATTAAGGCAGTACGGTAATGTGACTTGATTTACGTAATAGTTAGGCTCCCTCCCGCGTCCTTGTCGCCTTCTCTCGAGTCAGTAGTCGCGCGATTTCTCGGATATGTGCTTGGTTCAGCTAGTCACGCGGGGTTCCCTCGAAAATCGTGGTACACAACCGGGATCTCTCTCAGAGGTCGGGAATGCGAGGCGAGGCGAGGTCCCGTTTCCGAGAGAATCGACTTGGAAAATTCGCTCGAATCGCTAGATCGGAATCCGCTCGATTTCCACTCGTGCTTGTAAATCACTGGATCATTTGCCGTTGCTAATCTCGCCGTCACGAGGACCAACAGCTCGGATAAACGAGACTGTTGGACCGAGAAAATCAAAATCATCTCGATGCTTACAAACGCCGGCACGAGCGAAATGAACGATTTCCTCTCCCGAATGTCCCGCAATCTCGCGCCCTTCCGTGCGCGTATACATATTGGGTGTAACATGTATAAATTCCATTACGGAGCAACGGAGAGGAGGAAACTCGCGTTTACTTCGTCGGAGAGACAATCGCAGAATCGCGAGAAACGAGGAAAACTAGCATTGCGAAGGGAAGCGCGCCTGGCCTCGGACGATCCGCTCTAACGTCTCGCGCGAAACCATCGAGCGAGGTTTCTAATGCGAAGTAAAATGATTAATGCGATTGTAGCAATGACGTCTTCGTCCTACGCGCCGTAGGCCGCGATACACTGGGAGACGCCGCGTGCGTCCTCGAGTTGTCCTGCTCCGCGTAAAAACTTGCAGGCTGTGTCGCTGAACTGTCGTCATTAAAATATCTCTAGCATAGAACACGTTCGTATACTGACTTAATTGCTATGATTCCGACGATCGACCTGCACGTCGCGCGTTCTTTTCCAAGAGAAGACGCGTGAATGCCGCGGAGGAGACCATCGGGTTCCCGAGCGCGATCGACAATAAGGCTCTCTTGTTTCTCCCTTGCAGTAGAAATGTATCCTCATTCCTTTCGCTACCACCAACGTTCAACGTAAATTAGTATATTTTTTATCTATTCGTTAATCAACTGCTGAGGGATCTACTTCTGCTGTAGGACATATTCGATTACGCGCGTTTATTAATATAAAACAATAAAAAGCAGTTTTTATTGCATCCACTAATCCACTGTTGAACGCGGGTGGCGAAAAGATTAATCTACTCCGATGTATAGGGCAAGAAAAAAAGATCCGCGTGGTTCCTCACTGTTGAACTGTGCTCGTGATTCAACGTGGAACCAGGAGCCTTAATGTCAACGTAATTAATCTAATTATGTCTAACCAGTGGCGGCATCAGTCTCACTCGCCGTGGACTCGTCGCCGACTTGCTCCAGCTCCTCGCCCCTTTCCCCCGGAGAGACGAGACCCATGGCCAGTATGTTAAACTCGTCCGAGAGATCGTTCACGTTCATCGCTTGCGCCGGGGTGTCGCTGTGGCCGCTGCTGCTGCTGTTGCTTCTGCTTCTCAACCGCCTACCACTGGGTAAGTCTTGTCTCTCGGTGTCAGCCTTATCGTCAGGAACTGAGACCTCGTTACGAAGCTCCGAAAGATTGTTTTGTGCAATGCGCAGTGCCGCCGCCGCCGTTGTCAGTCGATCGTCCTCGCGCTCCGCCGAATGCCGCGGAGTCACCGACGAGCAGCGCCGGTTAACGCGAGCGAGCTCGTAGCCGGACTGCGTCGAGACTGCGTCCGAAAGACGACGGACGGCCGCTTTGCTCGCGACATTGCCATCGTCACTGGCGATGTCCCAGTCTTCGTGTAGCCAAGCAACGCGACTGATCAAGCGGTCCTCGTCCAGGTCGTCGCAGGACGTCAACAGTGGAGCTTTAGCAACGGTACCACCGTCATCGTACTGCTCGTCGCGCGGGCTGTCCTCCCGGGCAATCTCGTCGTCGTCGTCGTCGTTATCATCCCCGACCTCATCCTCGTGTGCTAGCTTTGTTCTAAGTGGCGCTGATATATGCGCTTCTTCCAATTTCACGTGCTCGAAGAAGCGCGTGAGAGCGCGCCGCTCGAGCTGGACTGCTGCTGGCTTGCTGTCTGGCTGCTCGTGCAGCTCCAGCTCGTGCTCCTCGCGGCAGAGCTGCTGCCGCAGGAGAGGACAGTCTCGGTCGTTTGCGCCGAAGCCTCGTGACTCGCGTGCACCATCGGTGACGGTATGGGACTTGTTATGGCTTGGGAACAATGAGTAGATGAAGTTTCTTGATCGGCACTTGCCACGATCGTCGCGACTCGCCGTTGCTGCTGCTTCCTCCGCTGATCCGGTTGATCCTGGCCGCTGCTGCTCGTCATCGCTGTTTTCGGCATCGCCGTAAGGAGACAGTATGATTTCTGCGCTTGATCCGGCTGACTGATCGACACAGAGTTTGTCGCCGCGTGCGAATTTGGCCCAGGGCTTTCTGCCGTTGAGGGTTGCTCGGTCCAGCTGATGGTCGTTCGAGACGGGGTGAAGAGAATTTGGCAATTTTGGTACGATGACACGGTGGAGTGGGACTGCACGATTGGTTTGTTTCTTACTGTTGTTACGATCGTAGAACAGGGGATGGGTGACGACGGGTTGGAAGCCGGCCTGAATGGTAGTGCCGCAACTGGTCGGCAATTGGTAGTTGAAAACTGTGGTGCGGCTTGGTTCTTCGGTTTCACCGCTAGAAGACTGATTGGACCTTCCAGTCGGCTCGGTGATTTTCTTGATGATGAAATATGATTGATGCTTTTCTGATTGGACGGTGGTACTGGGCAATTGGTAGGAGTGGGAACTGGCGACAACCTGGTCTTCTTTGACATAGGAGATGCGTGAGTAGTGATTGACGACGTGATCGCGAAGTACGGTGGCTTGTCGGTACTCGTTATCGAAGACCGGGGTGAGCTTGCTGTCTTCGGACTTGTTGACGTTTGAGACGGAGATATCGTTCGTGTTGATCGGGATGAGGAAGGTTGAGGCAGGCAGCTGATTGACGCCGAAGACGGTGGAGGGGTATTTTTTCTGAGTTGTATCAACTTTATAAAGTCCACCAGACGCTTTATAGACCTCTGGGTCTTCTCTTGCTTTCCCAACAAGTCCTGACGCATTCGTTGTTGCAGCTATCGCAAAGAAGACATAAATATTTTTAATGTTTTTCCGAGAATAACACTTTGGATCAGCGTGAGCTTTTATTACTAACAAGGAAACGTATGCAAATGTTCTCTTCGATTTTATCTTTGAATACCTTTGTTATAAACGGTAAATTGTGATGAAAAAAAACAGTTGTCTAGTATGTAATCTTCACGCGATTGAGAAATAATTGTGATCTGGGAATAATTTCACATTTTCCGTAATATTTATTTCGAATCTGAAATTTAACTTGAAGAAATGGTTTCGACTTTTAAACTGTTAAAAGATTCTTTTAAAGTGAATTATCTGTCTACAAAGTAAGTCATAAGAATTGAAAACGGGCACTTGCATCTGTTTCCATGCAGAACGGCTTACTATAGCAACTTTTATTACACGTTTACTATGTACGAAAAGCTGCTATAATTGCTTGCCAAAAATTGTCACCGTGAAAAAAAGAGCTAATAATACAAATTTTGAATGTCATGCATTTCTTAAAATATATAGTGTACTTCTTTCAATCTATTACATCTGTATTACATACAAGCAAGTAAAAATTATCAGGAAGATTTCACGTGATTTTAACATAGAAATAGCTAATAGTGTATTTTTAATTTGCATGCGATCGAGTTCGAGAAAAACCATATAAAATAAACTTTACAAATCATTGTCGATTTGAAAAAATAAAGAATGTTAATTCGCTATTCGTTAATATAAAATAATATAATAATAATGATATAATAAAGCATAAACGTACAAATTGCATTTCAATTTTACATAAAATATTTTTCTTCACATTACGTAAAATGATAGAAAAGATCAAATCATGTGCACATATAAATGGCTCTTCTTTTCTTCTGAGAATTTTTCGGCAAGGCAGATATTCAAATATAGTGAATATCTAGAAAACGACTGTATTATCTAAATAAAAGATATTACAAATATGTCACGCATGCCATTTGATGCATATAAAATATCGCTCTTAAGGTACTTCATTTGTCGCACAATAAATTCTTTAAACGTGTTGATTTCGAGATAGAGAATCTCTAGAGATATGAAAAATTCTTCTAGCATTTTAAGAAAGTTTTATAAAATTTTGGTGATTCGATATTTTGTATGTACAATAAAGTGTATATAATCGAATAATCTTTAAATATGACATTTCAGTACAATTGGCAAATATAAATCTAAACATTGCACAAAATTTCCGTGTATTCTCAACAAATTAATAACGCAGAAGAAATTATATTCGAACAACCAAGCGCTCTATACTCTTGTCAATGCAGTGAGGAAATCACATCTATAAATTATTAATACGAAGGAAATAAATGTTTAAAGAAATAAAGCTGATTCATATTCGTGAATCACGAAAGCAACGATCGATAAATAAAAATATTCAAGACTGGTCGATTCTTAATCAAATTAATGTACTTAAAAAATATATTGTGAGACAATAAAAATTTATTATACATTAAATATGAGATCATTTTTCATATTTTATAGAAATATCTGTCTAGAGAACAGAATCGACTTGTCTTCATAAAATATGACATAAACGAAAAAAAATATATAAAAACGCAGAGATCTTGCAGGTTCTTTTGGATGAAAAAACAAAAGGACGAAAATCATTGGCAATTTACATATTTGACTAACTCAAAAGAGCATTCCAAAGAAAAGTGAACTTTATAATTTGTCTCTATGCAGGCCACAGGACGAACCTGGAGTGACTGGCCGAGTAGTTGTGAGCGTTTTTCCAACTCGTAAACCTGCAATCTCAGATCCGAGTTTCGCTCGCGCAGCTCATATCTTTCTCTCTCTTTTTCCTCTGCAAGATATTTTGCGTTCAATACACAGGTTGTTTTTTTGTGCCCTATCGTGGACGATCGACCAAAAAGTTCTTCTTAATTGCAAATTCTTCGGCCGTAATCGAGAAGCCGGTCTCACACGCGGACACTTCTTCCGGCAGGTTGCCTCTCTCGTTTATTCAGCGAGTGCGTGCCTACGCTCAATTAAGTCTGCGGCAACGCTGCGATACCTCGTTGTATGTTAAATCTAGAAGTTATGGACTCATGTTATACAAATTCCTGTGCTTATTTAAAATAATGTGCTTGCGCCGATTTACCGGTCCTTTATGATTTTATCTCGGCCAAGTTTACGTATAACGCCGTTACTCTACAATGCACTAACTGAGAAGGCAGCAAAAAAAAATCGTCGGCTTTCCTTCATAATCAGAAAATCAATAATCTCCAGCCGACTGACTTGCTGCGGCAAAATGACACAAGTCTATCGCGAACTTTTCACAACTAAAGTCGTACGGAACAAGAACTTTTTTGTCAATCACACGCTTAGCGCTATTGAAGGAGGAGGGATTTCTTCTTTCAAGAAACCGAGGACGATTTACCGAGTTTTTCGTCCTTTTTGTAACGTAGCAATTTATTGTCGACTTCTTGTCCATTAGCTTCTTCGTCCTTTTCGATGTCTTCTTCCTCATCCATTGATGATATACACTTTGGACAGATCCTGGGTGGAGGCGTTGATCGGGTATGACACGAGATGTGATAGTTACTTGAGCAATTCCTGCATGTTGTTAACGAACCTACGAAATGGAGTCGCATATGCATTAAGTACGTACGTTTGTATACATTTGCATGTTTTTCAATGAGACTGTAAGAAAATTAACAATGTTTCTAAAAGTTTCACCTGGATTTTCACAACAGATGCACACGATAGAGTCACTCCCAATCCTCTCGATGGTCAAGCTAGACGGTAATCCGGGTATGTGAACAACCTTGTTACCTATCGACTGAACAGATTTGGCACTGGACACGGACAATCGCACTTGGTTGTCTTCCATTTTGTTTTTATTCACGAAGACCTTGCTGTCCGCGTTTCTGAGGATATTTGGCCTAGTGGTGGACTTATGGACTGGGTATAACGACTTGGTTACCGTTTGCGCCGGTGGCGAGGTAGATTTGGTTGGCTGAGTTTTGTTAGGTGGTGGCGACGGACCGTTCATACGTGCGGTCGTCTGCCGAGTGTGAGGAGCGTTTCCCGATTGCAAATAGGAATGCCTCTTCCGCTTCTAAAATATATGCGTCAAAATACCAGTCATTAAAGATTTAACGATACGACGTGACATTGTAGAGATCTATTTCCGCCCAAAGAGTCTTAAATTCATTTTTTTTCATATGTAATATAGATAGCTCAATTTATCTTTGCGCGTTACTTTCGCAAAGGCCATGCTAGTCTAAAACAAGTATCTACAATGTAAAAAGATGGACGGGTTCAGGACTCAATGCCGACCTCATGTATGATTTTATAAGAGATTGATTGGAGAGTTGCGAGGGATTATATGGAGTTGAATGGCTCCCGCTTCGGGAACTGATATTTCACATGTAAGAACAAAAGCATTGACATGCACTTACAGATGGTTGCTCGAACATGGAGTACACAAATTGCGGATTAGCCGTGCTACGACGTTTCCTTTCCACCCTCCGGTTCTGCAGCTCCATACACTTGGACTTGGTAATAAGCCCGAGGCAATTCAGGTAATTGTACTTCTCAGACGTTTCGATGTTGTGTTCCTTCTGCGCCTCCTCCTCCTGCTTGTCGTCGGAATTTTCGTCCAACGACACCTCGACGACGTCGTCTTCGCCGGAAACGGTTTCCACCGAGCTGGAACGTAGCCTGCAAAAAACCTCCAGTTGAAAAGAAGCGCCAAAATCTTCGTATAGCTCTACGTGACGAACAATGAACAAATTTCATTGTTTAATTTAAACTGTAATCAAACGAAGCTTACTTTTCACAATCCTTATCACGCGAACGGTGAACATCGCCATTCCTAACGACTTCCTCGTAGTTTTCCTTCGACGGCTTCGTCTCGAAACCATTGGCGGCCGCTTCGTGTTTCGTCTCATTATTGTTTGTAATGTGATTGTTGTTGTTCAGTCCGAGGAGCGACGGTATGGAAACTTTCGATCCGTTCGCGTTGTCCGCCTTGAGCGCGTCCACCTCGTTGCGCAGCCGCTGCACACTCTGCTTCTGTGTATTAACAACCAGAGATATATATAGCACCGTCGTGGCGTTACTTAATATCGGCGATTTCTAAAAGAGATCCTTAGAAACGAGCGGTGAACTAGGCGCTTCAACTTCGGCGCCGTTTATTAAAGGGTAGCACATTTATGTGCAAACATTCGGACAATCGTTTATGATTTTACATAAAAGTACAAGCCTGATCTGCAACGTGCTCTAGAAACATTCTAATTTGTACACTGAATAAAAAAAATTTTGCTATCGTAGCTAATCGTGATTTGCTAAAAATATTTTGCTGCCATAACTTTCTAGACCACAGCAAACGGTTTGCTGTCGCACCTAATGCTATAGGCATAGGAGCAAAATATTTAGCTATCGCAACTAAATATTAGCTGTCCATATATTACAAGTGAAATTTAGTTGCCACATGCAGTTTTTAGCAACGACAGCTACATTTTTCTTTTGTGTATGAGTAAATCAAAACGCTCAAAGAATTTGTCGACGATGATTGTGCAATTTATCACATAAAAATTTCTAGACGCAAAGAGCACATTAGGCTACAAACGTACAAGAAGCAGATGCGATTGTTGCGAAGAAACAGAATATTACCGCATAGTTGTGCGATTAAAATTACTCGAAGCAAATACGAGTTTATATATATATATTCAAAAGTTAACTTTCGCAAAGCTCGGGAAAGTTTCCGCCACTTTCAAAGTAAACGAGAGGCAGACAACTGTCGGAAAAAATGGCTCGGGGAGCCGCGCAAACGGGGAAAAACGGTCGCATGGGGGGCGGTAAACGGATGAAAGAAGACGCGGAGATTTTGTAAAGAGCCGAAAACGTTTTCGCAGGACATTTTATTGATTTCGAGCCGCCCCGTCTCTCACTCTCTCTCTCTCTCTCTCTCTCTGCTCCTCTCCCCCGGAGTCGCTCCAAGTCGCTCTCGCTTCTTCTTTCTAAATTGTCGCCTCCCTCCTGCCGTCCGCTCGCCAACCTCCTCTCCCCGCGCCTTCCCGCTCCCTCGCACAGCCTCTCTCCGCGTATCATCCCCCGTCCGTTACATCCCGACTATTTATCTCGCTCGTTATCAACGCCGTCGGAGCAGAGAGACAAAGACAGACAGAAAGGGTGAGTAGGGAGGGAGGGAGGGAGAGAGAGAGAGGGGGGAAGGGGTAGAGAGAGAGAGAGAGAGAGCCGTGGCGGAGAGGGACGAGCGCGACTACACGTGCGAGGGGAACGCGATAAACATCGCTGCCTCCCGACTTAATCTCGGAATAATGAAACTAACAAATTCCACTCTCGCCCTTCTTTTCCATTTAGGAAGTTTCGCAACTCGCCCGGTAACAGCCCCGTTGTAATACATGATCGATACATTCAGTCGTTTCGCGGCCAGCACCACGCGAGTGATACTGCGGCGCGATAAGGCTCGGGTACTTTGCGAAAGTTGGGCAAGGCATGCCAAAGTTTTTGCTGTGCAACAGCCAACGCTCGGGATCAATAATAGCCCTGAACGATAGTGTAACTTACGGAACTGCAACTTTTCTGGGCTTTATCGCTAAGCGTATGTGTATAATACGATCGCGAGATTTACGATTATTTAAAGAGGAAAAGCCCGCGCGTTGCTCCCTCGTCTTTTTAATCCGCGCTCCAAGCTTCCTCCAAGAGAAAGCGACACATTGGATTAGTCGGAAAAGGAGGAGGGGGTTTGTTGGTCTTCAAATCATTCTCTCGATCGTTACAAGCATAGATCACGCACTGCTGGACCGCGCACTCCCACCTTGTCCTATTGTTCTAGACAAGGATAGAGTCTCTTGCAATGCGTGTGACAGAGAAGCCTTTCTTCCCCGAGGGAGAATCCCTCTGTCGCACGCATTTTTTCCGAAAAGTCGGCAACACCCTCTACTATGAATGCGCGGTCCAGTAGTATATGGTACACGACTGCGTTTAACTGTGGATGCGTTTACTTTTCAGGTTGAGAGACGATCGACCAGCCAAGAGATTGATTGCGAAATTGCGGGACCGCGCGACGAGGGAGCTTGAGAGAGGACGTCATATAGACGCGGTATCGCTACGTGCATGCGACTCGAAGGAAAATCAATTGTCCGCACTTACCTGGCATCTCCCCAAAGACACGATGTACACCTGGATCTTCTTTTTCTGCGCGTGAAGGTCTGGGTTCTGCAACAGGACGCAGCGTGATTACGCGTCGAGTTCGAACGCATTCAAAGCTGGTGCCGCGTAACCGCCGTGCATGTGTCATACGACAAATTTTTCAAGCGCGTTGATTGGCCACGAGCCAGAAAATTTTTTAGGTACCCGAGAACTTTTCTATCCTGCAGCCAATCAACACGCTTGAAAAATTTACCGTACGACGAGTGCAATGCCAGCCTAAAGGCCTGCGTCCACGATGCTAGAACTGGGTTCAAGTTCTAGTTTCGCTTTTATCGAATAGCTGCAGGTTGATTGGCTACACATTTCTCGGAACTAGAACTTGGACCGAGTTCTAGCATCGTGGACACAGGTCTTTAAGATACAGAATTGACCCCCTAGTTTCGAGAAATATGCAGCCAATCAACTTGCAGCTTTTATGGAATAGCTGCAAGTTGATTAGCTGCACATTTCTCGAAATTAGAACTTGGACCACGTTTTAGCATTGTGAACGCAGGCCTTAAATATCGATACTGTTACGAGCGCGTCTGGTAGCGTCGCCGAAATGTACCGCGAAACGGAAGCGAGCAGGCGGTTCAAGTGCATCGAGAGATCGACTTGGAACCGCTAATCAGTTTATACCACGAAGTTTACGTGTCAAGGACTTTATTTCTCTTTCTTTTTAGAGCAATTGTAATCGAATGCGGTTGCGGATATGTATAACATGGGAGTTTTCCCCCGATATGTATAAATAACATCCGCGGCGCTAATTGCCGTGAGACGAACTGTCTGGCCGAAGTTTGTTGCGCGCGGCGTGGCTTGCGACGAGATTCTCTCCAGAAGCGGGCGCGCGCACACACAGGCTCCCGGCGGAGTCTCAACGTATCGATCGTTCCCTCCTGAATCTCGAGTCCCGTCGTAATTCGAGGTAAATCGTATATCGAGCAGCGAGCCCGCGGCTTTTTTCACTTCCAATATGTAATCTTTATTCCACACCTCCATCGCGGAAGTATTCGGAATGGATTCCGATCGGAATTGTCCCGTTTCCCCTACAAAACGCAAGAGAAGTCTAGGGAATAATTGAACAATTCCGATCGGAATCTATTCCGAAAATTTCCTCTATTGTGCGGGGCACGGCCTTGCTTGCCTAGCCGCTTGCGTGCGCCACTTCTACTCTTTCTTATTTTTGTCTTGATTGTCCTATATCTTTAATTGTACAGTGATGGACAGAGTGGTTGCGACTTTTTCTAATGAGTTTAGGAACACGCATTTATATTCAGGGTTACAGGGTTTTCAAAATCTTCTTCTCCGAGGAATATTTTACTCGATGGCCATTCTGAAACCATTCTGAGCGTTTCCGATCTATTTTCTCGAGTAAAAGTTTCCCCACAGTTTTGGCCTGTAAACCTGAGTCTAAATGCGCGGTTTAAACTCATTTACAAAAGTGTTGCGATCATTCTGCCCATCACTGTGTCTTATTCATTAATGCCTGAACCTCAGTTTTACTACACATCTTAGTGGACATTTGATACAATTAAAGTAAAATGTTTTAAATTTAAAATTATCTACTGTTTGATATTTAATAGATACTCAAAGAAATGCATGTTTTAATTTGTTTATTATTTTTTAAATTTAAGTTAATAAGTTATTAGGAGCCACCTAATGAATAGTTTTCTTGAATAAACTAATATTTTTTTAATTAAGATTTTTTTTATCAGTGTAGGATTCACATGTTCATAATCTTTATTCCCATCTGTACATCGATGAATTTCAGGCTGTATGAAGCTGTGTGAACTACAGCCTGAAACTCAGTGATTTGTACAGATGAGAAAAATAATGATAAAAATGCAGGTCAATGCAATAATGAATAAGACCGTACATTGCAATGCAGTGCTATTATTATTACTTGAGACGGATTTGAAATAAGAACGGACTCCGAACACCGGCGAGTATCGTGTAATTAGGTGACAATGTGTCAGCGTATAATCGTGTACAAATAGCAGATGTAACGATACTTACATTCGGGTCGCTCTGCTGCCTCTCCACGCATGTCTGTAATTTAAGAAAAAAAAAAGTCATCAGTATCGACGAGAAGAAAATACTACGGGGCTTTATTATTATGTAGACCGTGATGCAGGGCCGAGCGGGAGATAAATAATTTAGCAGAAGTATGCCAATGTATACGGGGCCAACTGGAGCACGATGCGCCATTACGCCATTACGCTCTCCCCTCTTTCCTCCCCCTCCCCGCGTGCTCTCCGTTAATACCTCCATTAATTAATAAAGATGCAAATTAGAATCTCGCATTTAACGTCTCGTTAACTCGTCGCGACTCGCGCTTCACTTCCCTCGCCGTTTCGGGAGGCGATCGTCGCGCGTTTACCAATTAATTGCTATGCAAGAACGTACGTGACGCATTCTCAATTATATTTTAATCATGTTGATTTTTATTCTTTCTCGATTGTACTTTTAATTATCGCGCGACTCTGAATTGTGCCTCACATTTTCGGACGGCAGCCGTCACGATGCAAATATTTTCGAATGAAATATTATTAATTGTTGTACGACTCCCCTAGGTCGCGTTACTCTGATAATCAACTTTCTCGCGTCTTCAAAGATTCTCACGGTCCGAATGTTCAGAATTAACTTGCGTTTTTGCGCGGGTGTTGTTTTTAATAATGCACGAGCACATGCATATATTATACACTTTTGATTATACGGGCCAAAGTTTTACCCCCGGCTTATGGAAGAATATTCCCGCGGCAAAATTCCCCTGCAAACTCGCGCTCGATTTCGATTTCTTTTCGTTGTACAAAATTAAGAGAGAAATTACGGCCCTGGGATGCTCCTTGCTTGAAAGATTTCTTGTATCGACTCTTCTTCCGTTAAAGTTCTAACAGCGAGCTATTTCTCCCGCGACTGTCAAATTAGCGCAACTCTTTAATTATGACTCGGATCCCATTTGTACGTTAACATCTTCTGTGAGTCAATTCTGTATCTAGAGCCAACGGCACACGATACTATTTTTCTTACTGGATTGCTTACGAGAGCCAATCAGGACTTAGCCTTAGGTCAACTAAAACTCCGTTGGCTTCGCACCGAGGGGAAACCGCTGAGGACATTGTGGTGTTACGGATTTGCGGCATTACTAAGTATTAGTACACATTTTTGGGGCATTAGTTTGGGCATTAGGCCTTGCTGGAGCATTATAAAGATAAAATAAGATAATAAGATAAAGTAATGCCCACTGGGCATTAGTGGGCATTGGTGTACAAGATTTTAGTCAGCCGTTTCCCCTTCACTTCACACCGTAGTGAAAATGCTAAAAGTGAGCAGCTCTGTCTAATAGCGTTTTCGATTTGCTGACTCGACCCGACTCCGAGTCAGAAAA
>NW_011967172.1:1057710-1076293 GCF_000949405.1 Vollenhovia emeryi
TCGAAAACGCTATAACCGTCCCGTTAGAAAGAGACAAAAGCCGTTCACTTTCAGCATTTTCACTATGTTGCAAGATACAGAATTGACCCCCTGCTCCGAATGACCTCGCAGGAACACCTTCCTTAAACGGGGATAAAACTTGGCGCACCACCCCGTCTAATCCTAATAGTACGGTGCATTGACCAAACCTTGGTTAAACATTGGCCCAATGTTTGATTACATTGGGCCAATGTTGAGCCAATGCACTATGCTATTAAGGAACTAATTGCAAGACCGATGCGGTTACGTGTACTATTCTCAACTACATCGACGGTAAGTGAAAAGATGATCGCGCTTTCGCAGAAGGTAATCGCGGAAATATGATTCCATCGAGAGCAACAAGAGTTCCGCTCGTTAACCGCGACCTGCATCGTTCCGAGGGAGGGAGGACGATCATCTTTTCCGTCTCGTCGCGATTATTGACGAGCGATTCCTCGACGGGACTCGCCGCGGCGCGACGCGCGCAAAAGGAGCGAGCGACCTTGTCAACGTAAAAGTGTTCTCGCGGTAAAAGCGAATCGAGCGCGGACTCGGACGACCGCGCGGAAGGCTTCCCGGCGCGAGTATCGACTCGCGTCCGTCTCCCACCAGCGAGATACGCGAACTTCGGTTACATAAATCGCGACGCGCGTCGTCCCCCGTCGAGAGCGAGGGAATTAGATAAAGGGCTCGCGCGATTTTGCCCCTTTAATAGACACCTTACACGGCCAATATTAACAAACGCTGACGATATTGTTGATCGCGCGTGGTTAATAATGGCCTAGTTCACATCGCGCACTTGATACGCGTATCAAACGGTGCATTTGAACTGATCAGCCAATGACTAAACCACTTTACTAGTTATTTACTATTTGTTACTAATTGATACGCGTGTCAAGTGCACGGTGTAAACTAGACCATTGATGTGAGATATTGACGGTGGTCCGGATTCTCGAGCATCAGTGTCGGCCCTGTGGTATTCGGGATATCGATAGTAACACCGCACGCCTCTCGTTTTCCTCGAATGGCTTCGAATTGCCCCCAAAGTAAAGCGAGATAAAAAAGCTGGCTAAACATGCGTACTGTCGGTATCACTTATTCAACAGATTCCATATTAAGGGGATGCTGGAGCGATTCTGCACTTTTGGCACCTTTTGCTCCTAGAACCGTCAATTCGCGAAAACACTTGTGAAATATACAAATTATGTGGCTTTTGTGTACGAACCGACAGTGTCCCATTATTCAATTTAAGTGAAAGAAGAGCATGGTATTATTGAAATTAAGTTTAGGGGTTTAACAAAAAATCTATTCACTCAAATAAGTTATAGGTTACCTTAACCTATAACTTATTCGAGTGAATAGACTTCTTGTTAAGCTCCTAAACTTAATTTCAATGATACCATGCTGTTCTTTCACTTAAATTGAATAACGGGACACTATTGGTCTGTACAGAAAAGTCACATAATTTGTAAATTTCACAAATGTTTTCGCGAACTGACGGTTCTAGGAGCAAAAGGTGCCAAAAGTGTAGAATCACTCCAGCATCCCCTTAATGATCAGTAGATGGAAGTCCTCTATTACGAGATAGGTTTCTAATATAAGATAGCAGGTTTTCAACACCCAAATTCAATCACAAGTCTTTTTTCGCAACCACTACACAATCAAACAATGAGTTTTCCACTAAACAGATTTCGCCCCAAGGGCAATAAATTCACGGCGGAATCAACTGACGATGCCTGTTAATTTAGCAGATACCCCGCTATCCCATATTAGGATCTTATTCCATAATGGGGACTTTCCTCTATTATTGACCGTGCAAGGTCAATACCAACCAGGCAAGGGACCTACTAGTTACATCATGATCGGTATTCGTAGTCGGATCTTATATTCAAGACCGTCTTAAATTTATCTAAAGATGCTGCATGGAATATTTCCTTAGCTATGGAGTATCTGCAGGTGATCTTATGGCGGTCTTGAATATGAAATTTGACCATGATAATCTCTTTAGGTTGCCAATAATAAATAACAATGGATCAGTTTAGTCGATCTTAACTGGAACCATAAAATTTGACTATGAATACCGGCCTACGGCCAGGGCGACCTTCGCCCTTTGTTACCGCGAACTACCTTCCGGTTCTCAAAATTTCTGAAAAATTCTTCACGTGCACGCGCGCGCCCAAGTTGTCCGCAAGACTCGTGCGTGGATCTTTTCTTCTGGCGTGAACTCGTGAAAAGTGGAAAACTTGACGAGTATCGAATTAATTCGTCAATGAAAACGTAGACTGTACACGAGTTGACGGCGGAGGAAAGGGTTGACGAGACGAGTCGCGAGTCGGCTGAGCCTAGGAAAAGCGAGGCGAAAGTTTGCCGAACGCGCGCGGCTGCGTGGAAAGAATTGCTCTCAGCTTCGCGGAAGAGAGAAGCGCGGCGGCCGGATAATTCAGAAGGTATATCGATTGCTCGCCGTGGAGCGTCGCCTCGCGAATCGAACGGACGCGAGCGCGCCAAACTTTCGGGGCTCCCGATATCGATGAGGAAGAAAATCCTCTTTGTTCCCCTGCCGGGGGAGACGGCGGGAGGGAGTCGTTTTCGCGCCGGGCGGCCTCGGCGCGGCGGCACAAAGGAATCCACGAGGTTATCGATATATTTATAAAGATGGTGGCACGCGGGGACGTCCTCGGGGGAGAGACTCTCCGCGTCGGCGGCCGTCGCGCCTTCCGCGCGAAGCGATCAACAAGTTCGCGGTAGACGGGAGCGATTAAATCGCTCGCGAGAACGCCGGCAACTCGAGCCTCCCGCGACGAATTTCTCGGCCACCTTCGGCGAGCGAGCGAGGCGCGTGAAGAGGAAGAGAGACGAAGAGAAAGAGAGGGAGAGAACCGGGCAGAAGGAAGGAAGACGGAAAGAGGGCGCGGAGAGACGGCCATAAATGGAACTTTCGACTTTCGTACTCGCTTTCCTTCCCGTCCCTCGCCCTTTGTTACCGCAAACTACCTTCCGGTTCGCGAAATTTCTGGAAATTCTTCACGTGCACGCGCGAGCGCGCGCGCATGCTTAAGTTGTCCGCGAAATGCTTGGCGGATCTATCGTTCGAGTTGCATCTCGAACGATCGATCTATCGTATCGACTCGGAGGGAGCTTCGCGACTCGGGGGGGCCGGCCGTGAGTCCTCGTGCGCGGGGAGAAAAATAAAAGCTTCCCCGCCAATTTCCAAGGATAAGCGTGTCGCGAGGAGGCGGAGGAGAAGGTGGTGAAGGAGGAGGAGGAGGAGGAAGCGGCGACGGACTTGCTTGCCGTGCCTTCCTCCCCCTTCGCCCTCCACGGTCCGTCCCTCGATCGCTATCGCACACGCAGCATCGCAATCTCAATCTCTCTCTCTCTCTCTCTCTGTCTCCCTCGCGCGCACACTCTCGCTCTCCTTTTCTCACCTGATGCTCGAGTATCGCTCTCTGCAGTTTCTGTTGCACGGTGACGATCTCCTCGTGCAGGCTCTTGGATATTTCCATGCTTCCTGGCAGGTGGTCAGCACGCAGTGCTCCGTCCTTGGCGACAACCCTGGTGGCGGCGGCGGCGGCGACAACCCCGATGCGTCGGGCGGCGGGAGGCGGGAGCGGGCGAGCGCGACTGGCAACGCTACTCTCGAGGCCGCGACTCGGACGAGCGACAACGGTGGAGCGGGCTCGCGACGCCGTTCTCGCCGTCACGTCGCGTCGTGTCGCGTCTCTCGTCTCGTCTCGTCCCCGTCCGCCCGTCCGACCGACCGTCGTTCGTTCCGAACTTCGGCCGTTTCCTCTCCGAGCGATGTTGCGCTTCGTCGCGACGCGCCACAAGCGTGCGCGTATGTGTGCGTGTCTCTCTCTCTCTTCCCCGTTTCTTCCTTCGCACTCCTCTCCCCTTTCCTCGTCGATCTCGCCGTTTCCGTCGCTCCCTCTTTCTTTCTCGCCCGAGCGCGAATTTACGCGACGCAGACGCACGGCACGCACGCACGCACGCACGCACTTGTTTTACGTACGCGCGATCTCGCCTCGCACTTCTCCCCCCCCGGCCGCGGCGTACCGAGTCTCGCGGACACAGAGAGTCAATCGCTCGTCGTCGGCGGCAGCGGCGGCGGCGACGCGAGCGTTTTACGCTGCCGTCGGCGCGCTGCGCTGGCCCTCGCTCGAATGCGCACGGCCACACCGAACCGAACTACACCGAACCGAAGTTGATCGCGCGCGCCCTCCTCGCCCTGCCCCCCTCCCTGCGCCGTCTGCGCGTCGTCCGGCGCGGCGCCCTTCGCCGCCGGGCGGCGCGGGGGAGTTTTCGCGCGCCGCGAGCGATTCGCCTCGGCCTCCTCGCCGTGGCTTTTTCTCGCGTTCACTCGCCTTTCTTTATCCTTCTTTCCGTTCCTTGCATCTGCGGGCCGGGCTTCGTGCACTCGGTGCGCTTGCTCGCACTTCCTGCACTCGAAACGCAACGAGCGCATTTGTGTGTATATGTAATTGGACAGCGCGGGGTGAAGGAGCGAAGAGTGCACGAAGAAAGTTCAGCTGCGGGGAACAAACTTTTTCCCCCTCCCCCGACCGCCACGCGATGAAAGATAATTCCCCAGGTGAATTCCCCTAGCGCTGCCAGCTCGCGTGCCGCCATTGGACGATTCTCGCGTGTCAACAACATGGCGCGTCGGTTGTCTACACTTTCCTCTCTCTCTCTCTCTTTCTCGTGTTATTCCGTGATTCGCAATTGTGGTTAGGTTAGGTGACGGCTTCACATGGTGGTATTTTTAATTTTTCTTCGGTTTTTGTATAAAGTCGTGCACCCCCGGCTTTGTTTTCACGCGTACTTTACTCGTGCGGAAGAAGTTTGCAAGTTTATAAAGCCCACTTCAAATTGCTCACGAGTAAAAAGTTGAAAATTTCTAATACCAATTTAATTCTTTATTATTAGACTTCAGAACTGAGTGTTTTAGACACAGTTTCGCCGACGTTGTTCAACGTTAAGCTTAGCTTACTTCGTTCTTTGTCTTTTTCCAGCTGTTACTTTCGAAAGGGGCAAACATGAATTAAACTAAGATTAAAGTTGAGCGATGTTTGATGAAACCGGGCCTTAAGTATGAAAACGTTCTGCTGTGCAACTTATCCTTTTAATCTCTTTTATTTTTATTAGATTTTATCAAATAATTAATCTCCTAAAAAGATAGAAAAAGACAGTAAGTTAACCGACATTTGTGCGACTGACCCTCAAACGAGTGAGCGAACAAATTGCAAATAACTTGTCACGTTGCGTTATGAAAAATGTCAAATTAAAATTTCACGAAAGCGCAGCATTGGCCGTACATATAATACATCCATCCCGCACATCAAAGGTAACAATCATTGGTAGAAATGGACGTATGAGAGCGGCACCTTGCGCGGGGCGTTCGCCGCGTCAGCTGATCGCCGTTCGAACGGACTTGCCGAGGGGGGAAAGCGGCTCGTTCCTTCGCGCGAGTTGCTCGAGGCCGCTCGAGGTACGAGGCAGGGCGTCCCGGAGTTTTCGACTGACGGCTGATGTAACCTACGACGCGGGGGTTGCCTGGTGGAAGGCGAGTTTCCCCGGGATGCGGCAGCGTCCGCCGATTGCTCGCCAAGCGCGGCTCAGCCCGAGGGGAGGAGTCGCCTCTCCTGACGAGCCGCTTGCGCGATACGCCCGCCGCGTGTCGCCGAGTCGATTCATCGAAACCCCCGTACACCGATATCGTCATCGATGACACGTCCACACGTGTACGCAACATGTCTGCGTGGTGCGGCCACTCGTTAGTCTCCCTCGCTGTCTCGGAGGGCTCGGGCGATCGCCGCTTCTCGCGAGGATATTTCGGAGCCGTTCGCTCGAGAGGGACGTTCGACCCGCGCTGATCATGTTGAAGGCCGTTATCTTGATCGGGGGACCATTGAAGGGTTCGTGCTGGTCGTTCATTTATAAAATGACTGAAATCGAGATTTGTGGAATCTATGTTGACGTCGAAGTTACACATAGTTTGAATTTGCATTTTTATCATCTTTTTGAGATACAGCTGATACTTTTAACGTTGATGTTTATATGCCACGTCTTCACTCATCGGTAGATTGTTAATTTATTATTTACGCGACATCTACAGTCCACCAGGTAGAACATAAAACTCGCGACGACTTTATTTGTCATCTCAACATCACTTTGATGCCATCCATTGCTCTACTTGGATACGTCTTCGATCAAAACTTTAATGGAGCCTTCCATTTAGCGGCACAGGTCTCTTCTCAACAATAATGAACAACAAAGCTGGAGTGGCGCTTGCGACGACATGTGTCGCTAAACAGGAAAGCTCCCAACATAGATTTCATTTAGCTAGTTCTATTTTTGTTCATTCATTATTGTTGAGAAAAGACAGAAAGACTGTTGCGTCGACGTGTGTCGCCAAGTGGAAAGTTCCCGGCAGATTCGTCGATTTACCAAGTTTGTCTCACCTCGCAGGGACTAGATTCAGACCCCTGTCCCTGGACATCCCGAAGCCGCTGTTCCCGGTGGCCGGACTGCCCATGATACAGCACCACATCGAGGCCTGCACCAAAGTGCCCGGTCTCAACGAGGTGCTGATAATCGGGGCGTATCCCAAGAACGGCCTGGAGCAGTTCGTGCTGGAGATGTCGAGTACCTACGGCATAGTCATTCGTTACCTGCAGGAGTTCACGCCGCTTGGAACGGCGGGCGGCATGTACCACTTCCGCGATCAGATCCGCTCGGGCGACCCGGCGTGCTTCTTCATCATGAACGGGGACGTCTGCGCCGACTTCCCGCTGCAGGAGATGGTGGAGTTCCACCGCAGCGGGCGGGCGCTGCTCACGATCATGGCGACGGAGGCGACTCGGCAGCAATCGTTGAACTACGGATGCATGGTCCTGGGGAAGGAGGGCGAGGTGGCGCACTACGTGGAGAAGCCCTCGACGTTCGTGTCGACCCTCATCAATTGCGGAATATACCTCGCGTCCCTGGAGATCTTCCAAACGATGGCGGACGTCTTTCACGCCAACCAGCAGCAAGATCACATAATGTAAGCTTGACGTAAATTCGCCCCGCAACGCGATAAGAGAACGGGAACATTCATTCTTCTTTCTGCCGCGGAACCGCAGGCAATTGTGCGGCAACGGGAGGGATCCGGCGCACATCGCGTTCGAGCAGGACATACTGACGCGACTGGCGGGAACCGGCCGGCTGTTCGCGTTGCCTGTGCTCCGCTGGTGGTCGCAGGTGAAGACCGCGGGCTCCGCAATCTACGCCAACCGGCATTACCTGGCCCTCCACAAGCAGAAGCAACCGGACCGCCTCGCCTCCACGAGCAGCAATCGCTGTTACATTATAGGCGACGTGTACATTCATCCGTCGGCCAGCGTGCATCCGACCTCCGTGGTATGAACTGCGTACAGATAAATTCTCTGTTTAAAGTAATAGAATACGATGCGATTACGTTAGATTGCACGCAACTTCAATGTAAATTAATAAGACTTTTATTGCATGTAATCCCCATTGTATTCTATCTAATATTTTAAGCAGGGTTGGCCTCGCTGGCCTCGTCAAACCTGCTCTCATTGATATGAAATTTCTGTTCCCCGTAGCTGGGTCCAAATGTGAGCATCGGCCCGAAAACGAAGATCGAGCCTGGCGTGAGGATCAGAGAGTCAATCGTGCTGGCCAACGCACACATACAGGCCCACTCTCTCATTCTGTACAGCATCATAGGAACGGGCACCAGCGTGGGCGAGTGGGCTCGCGTCGAGGGGACTCCGTGCGATCCCAATCCCAATAAACCGTTTGCGAAAATGGAGAATCCGCCGCTGTTTCACGCCAACGGCAAGCTGAACCCGTCCATCGCGATACTCGGTAAAGCGCGACAATGTTTCTACACTATTTCCGTCTAGCATCACGTGGCGATTGCGCGTGTATTGCATTTCAGGTACCAGCGTCAGCCTGGCCGCGGAAAAGATTCTGCTCAACTCGATCGTTCTACCGCATAAGGAACTCACGCGGAACTACAAGAACGAGATTATTCTTTAATTGCCTGCAAGAGAGACTGCAACGTGCTAATGATTTATATATTAATAAGAGTCGCACAAACGATAAAACGCTAGGTATATACAACGTACTTTTTCGAGATTTGCTTTTCTATTGAATTGTGACAAATCGTTTTGTATCATAAGATGTTAATATAAGATTTTTATATAACGTATGCGCGCGGCGACTCCAAGCTATGTACATAGGGGCAGTGGCAATGGCACAAAATTTTTACAACGTACAGGCTTGTACATATCATACGCGTATATATGCGAACGTTGTCAGATGTATACAAGAAAAAAAAATATATTACTCCGTATTTTCGTAAGTGTATCAATAACTGTTTAATCTTCGTGGATTTTTGCTCTCGTTGAAAATCACACGTGCGCACGCCGTGCAAGATCGTGCGTTGGAGCGAAGCCCCCCCGAACTCGCATTTAGCGCTCGTGGGTATCGAGGCGATCGGTACGCGGGAGGAAGAATAACCGGAAAAAATCTGACGGAGGAGCCGGGTACAGGCCGCCTAAGGTGAGGCTCGCTCTCGCGTTCCTCACCGGCGGCGCCAGGTGTTTGTAAAGCGGCTGCGATTGTATGCGAGCGAGAAAAGGAGAAAGAGAAGATGAGAGGTGGAGAGAGGAGAGAGAGAGAGAGAGAGGCCGAGAGAGCGAGCGAGCGAGCGGTATTGTACGCGTGAGACAGCCGCATTGAATTGCACTGAATCAACAGGTAGATCGGCGGATCGGTATGCGTGGGACGACGTTCTCGTGCGCGCGTTCTCTCGCCCTGGCGCCGGGATTTGCCGTGGATTTCCCCCGCGAAAGATGCGGCGCGCGGAGCAGCGCGATACGCCACGACGACGACGGCGAGTCTTAGGGCACGGCAAACGAGCAGCGGCGGCCGAGTAGCGGCCAGCGAGGAGGAGGAGGGAGCGGCGCTCCAGGTGGAAACGCGCGTTCTCCAAACGTGTGCTCCGCGGCAAATTCCGCGCATACCAACGCCGCTGATCCAGCTTCCCCGCGAGCGGCGGTGGTGGTGGCGGTGGCGGCGGCGGCGGCGACGGCGGCGGCGTCCGGATCGGGAGAGTGATTTTTGTGATCGCCGTTCTCGTCAATGACACGCGCGGAATGCGCTGAGCGAGCGCGCGATCCCACGCTGCGCGCTATACGCGCCGACATTGTTGCGCGTCCGCCGCGTTGTTGCGCTGGCCTTTAAAAAATCCGTCCGTGCGCGTCTTCGCGACGTCGAGCGAGCGAGAGCGAGGGGTGTGCGTTTTTGAATGCGGCGCAGGGCAAACGCGGATCCCGCGACGCCGCGCGAGAGCGACAATTTCGGCCTGACCCCGGCGCATAACGGACAAATGAGTCCGCCTGTGACATCGTACGTCGTGACTTGTTTATAGCCGTCCAGGCGCGAAATTCCTGCTGGTAATTTCTCTTACGTTTCCGACTGTAAAGGACAATTCTTTCGGTTTTATGTATTCAGAATTTATTAGGAGACACGTTAATTTTTTAATTCACTTGTTTAAGAAGAGTGTTTTGTGAGATTAAATTGTGTGAAGAGAGCAATGTCAAAAGAAGAGCATTATAAAATTTAAAGTGAAAAATAGCGCCAAGATAAAAGAACAATATAAAAATATCTAAATCTTTTTATTCTTAGTTTATCTTCTCTGATTGGAATTAATGTTTTCCCGTTTGAAGGAAATTAATTTTACTCAAAAATTAAAAAAATATATATTATGTTTCCTTTTTCATTTATTATTTAATTATTATGCAATTTAATGATATGTAATATTTTACTTACAGGAAGGGGAGAGTATAGAATGATAAAAGTGAACTAAAAAAAAATTGCCAAATATTCCAAATGGGCAATAAAAGCCCATTATGGCCCAGTGTCATCAGCCACAACATCAGCATGAATTTTTGCCCCTGTGTGACGTACTGTTCAATATTATTTCATTAGCATCCTACTTCTGCGATGTTGTCTTCGATTTTGCCATGGTGTATGCCCTCGCCCAACAAGCCACAGCACCACCCATATTGTTTCCATTGAGCATCACTTTTATAGCGACTTCCCTATTAATTTCTCAGGTTTGTATCTGAAGGAACGGATCCTGCATTACCTTTAAACTTGCTATTTTACCATAACAATGTGTACTACATAATCGTAGATCGTTAGCTTGCGATGGTACCTCTGGGGAGCTAGAGGTAAATTAACAAACAGCGGGTCAAGCAACTGTCACGTAAGTCCAGTGAAGAGGATTGGCAACTGGACCGTAGGCTGTGTTCTGTTACTCCACTCCACGCAAGTCGGTGTACTATGGAGATACTTCAAATTATTTATCCCAGTCAATTTAACTTTTGTGAAGCACGAGGTATGTAGTTGGGGAGAAGAGAACGTCCCATTCGCCGTCTCTCTCTCTCTCTCTGTCGTTTCACGTTAGTCTCATCGTCGCAGGTACGGGAGCTCTGTGTATTACGGCTGATACACGCGTTCTGTGAGGCCGCTCCGATGCTACTTCTGCAGCTGTACGTCTTGTTCGGCGCTACCGACGGTGCTGAGACAGAGGCCGGGAAACTGAAGGAGAGCGACGGCAAGGACGGCAGCAAACTGAAGGAGCTGACCCTGGTGTCGGCGGGACTCTCTCTGTGGAGCGTGTGTTGGGCGGTCGCCAGCTTCAGCAAGGGTGCCGCGCGTCTGCGTAATCTGGAGCGTTTGGTGCTAACATGGTTGGGCGTGCTGGCGCAATTATTCTGGCGTTTGGGGACGGTGAGCGCCCGCGTCGGAGCGCTGGTCGTGTACGCGTCGCTGTACGGCGGGCAGTGGCTGCTGATCGTGATGGCCCTCCACTGGCTGTCGATGCTGACGTGGCTGCTGCTCACGCCGGACGGACTCTTCCACGGCGGCGAGCGTCTCCCTCTTCTCAGGAAGACTTTCCTCGCTTCCCTCCTCGCCTTTGTATATATATTCGCATACGTTAATCTACACGAAACGAATCATCGTCAGAAAATGGTCAGTAGCGCAAGGGCACTGAGAATTATTACATCCGAGAGGCAATCTATGTCGCGTTAATGTGTAATTTCTGCCCTCTCAGGTGATATTTTACACTGTTATGTTCTTGGAGAACAGTCTACTCATTGGCGTGTGGATAGCTGGTATTAATCGTGCCGACCTTTTGCCCCACCAGCATCATCTACACCCAGTTACTCTAGTGCTTATTCTACTAGCTTTATTTTTCGGTGGCATGTTTTTCATGGGTCTTTATTATAGGTAAGCGCGACGTTTCGTTCAGTTTTATTAATTTCATATCGACGGTCGCGTTACATCTCTCCTCTCTCGTTGCAGATTTTTTCACGTGAGAAGGTTGAGGTACGAGGCTGGTGGCAGAATGACTGGTTCGAATCTCACCACGCTGTCCAATCAGGTATGACGCGAGACGGATCTCGCTTCTCGGAAGCATCGTCACGCAATGTTTCCTACTTTCAGGACAACGCGGAAGAGAAGCAAATAGATTATAACGAGGGGAAGAAGGTCAACATCAGCATCGGCATGAGGAAGGTTAAATTAAGTAACGGCGGTATACCGGGTGTGTTCAATTGCCGTTTCGCGAATCCGACGGTCGTGAATCCGAATCGCAAGAAGAAGAAGCCGACCAGCTTCGTACCACCGCCGCCGCCGCAATCGCAGACGGCCACGGTGATGAATTCCATAGCGGCGATAGGCGACTCGAAACAGTGGCTCAACATGGGCAACGGATCGCGGCAATTAATTCCGTTTTGGAAGAAGCCCGTGTCCTCCAATATAATGCAGGTAGACGAGTCTGCGACAAATCTATTTGCTAGTCGCTGCACGGAGATAATTTTTTCTTAAAATTCACCCTAAAATTCACAAAGTGTATGGTAAAATTTCAAAAACTCTCATAAAATTCTTCAGAACGCCGCGTCGTCCCAACGATTACACGATTCTTCAGGATAAATTTTAAGAGAAAATTCTCCCCGTGTGCAATATGACTGTTGTCACAATGTAATTATCTCTCGATGCAGAACGACGGTTCTAACGGGCGCAAAAATGAGACTGACATGGCGATCGGTGGTTCGCTGAACGTCACGTTAATACGCGAGAAACTGAAGGAGAAGAAGCAACAGCAGCTGCGCGAACTGCGAGCGATACAGGAGGAGATCAAGGAGGGCAAGTTGTTCCCACCCCCTTCCGCCTCCACATCGTCATTCTCGTCATCACCCTCAGCGTCTAATCAGCAACCACCGCCGAATACCAAGTTGCACACCTCCCCGAGTTCCCCGCTATTCACATCCCCGCCGTCGTTCTTCGAGCAGAATGGCGGTAGCGCGTTATCGTCCTGGCCACCCGTGAAGATGCACTGCCTCTTACCACCGCCGCCCTCCTCCCCGTACTACCCCAACTCGCATCCCTCGAATCCATGGAGGGCGGCGCCTCAACGGGAGCGCGCGGACACGCCGGAGATATTACTGGCGCCGCGATGCCTTCCGCACCATTATCCCCATTGGTCACCGCCTGGACACCTCGGTCACAGGTAAACAGAGCTCGCTCTCGAACGTCTGGACGATCGAGTCCGGATGAGTCGACTGACTCAAATTCCATTTCTTCAGATTGCACGCGAATCAGAATGGCGTCGAAGAGAGTTCCAAGGGCAAGGGCGACGGGGAGGCGGAGGTCAGCGACATGGAGGGCAGCCAAGTCTCGTTACCCAGGAGTTACACGCTGCCCCGCGAGTTTAAGTACAATCCTAACAGCGCCGCGAGGGAACGCCGCGCGGGAAATAATAAGATATCTTCCTCGCGCTTTTACCTGCCGTCCACTAATAGTTCTGACGGTGAGTTTTCTCGTTCATTTGTTAATCGTCTATACTGCGTAACGGAAATGTTTATGAGACAGTTGAAATTGATCAATTTTGGACTACACTTTTATTAATGCTGACAGTTATTTCTTTTAGGCGACGTAGATAGTGCTGATAACGAGGACGAGACGGACTCGGAGGCGCAGATGCAAACCAATCACGGTCATAACTATGACGAGATCTTGCAGAGGCGTCACGTATACGAGGAGAACGACGCCGCTGGTCCTAATATGGAGTGCGGCGCGTCTAACAATTGTTACTCGAACAATTCCCATGGTGTCCTGCGACCGAATCAATTACTCAGAACGCGAGTGAAACACGAAACGAAACTTTAAATTATATCGCGACACGTAATAGCAAATGCATGGGACGTGCGAATACAATGTTCAAAACCATCCTCTGGGATCTATCTCTCTCTATTAAACGTTAACAGTACAAGACTGTTGCCCTCGCAAAACGATATATGTAGCGGTATAGTACATAATATGTGCGCAAGAGTACATTAAAGATATTTCTCTTCTGAGAGTGTATTAGTATGCGATGTAATCTAATATAATCTAATTTAATTTTTCCGCGATATTTTTTGCATAAAATTGTGCAAACGGGGAATCGCGACCTTCAATCAAGCATATAATTAAGTACATCTCTTAGGAGAGAATACATAACGGACGAGTATAAATACATGACCTACTGTTAAAATTCATCACCGACGGTTATTTTATATAATGCATAGTTACCTGAGTATAAAAATCGTACATCTTTCATTCGTATAAAATACATCTGCGTAATGATAAATTAATTTCCGCGAATATAAGGTATTACACTATTTAAAGAGATATATTCTGTTATACAATTTGTAAATATACGACCTTGTGCTAACGTTGCGTGTTTTTCGTTATCTTCTTTATTTTACTTTTGTAAGTACTAAATTAGATGACACTTGATATCTTTAGCTACTAATTTTAAGTTGGGACCTAATTGCGTTTCTCAAATCGCACGTGCAGACCATCGACCACATATGTGAATACGTGGATAGCGCTGTTGTTTAAAGTATTTTCTTCGCGAGGGAGGAGAGACATGGTGTAATTGGAGACAATAGCAATTAACGCTATTTTTTCAATTAACATGGCCAATCTCTGCCCTAAAATTTAATATAAATTTGCAATAATATGCGCATATAAGAGAAAAGAAAAAAAATGACGTATTTTTCGAATCAATATTTTACGACTTACCTATGCATGAACGTGGCCCGATACCGAATGCTAAATTTTCGTAAAACTTTTTGTCTTCCATCTTTGCTCTCAACGGAATAAAGTTTTGCGGATCGGAAAAGTATTTGGGGTCCTGATTGAACGCATTTATAGAGATATACACTGAAACACCTTTCTCAATTGTTAATCCAGTGTCTGGCAACTAAGAATAATTTAAAAAACACATAAATAGTAGTTAAGGAAGCTGAGAAAACATGTGGAGGAATTGGCTCAGGCACATATGACGTGTCACTCACCTCGTAATTCCTCGTGGCTATTCTATCAATGACGGGTAGAGGAGGGTGTAATCGCAGCGATTCAGTTATAACACTGTCCAAAAAAGGTAACTTATTGATCAGATCCTCGGTAAATTCTTTTCCTGACAGCTCTGTCTGTATCGCGTTGTACAAAGTGTCCTGGTGTTCCGGATGACGCGCCAGATTGTACAGAGTAAAGGCGAGCGCGGTCGCGGACGCTTCGAATCCGGCGATGTAAAAACTGGTGGGATGTGCCAGTAAATTGTCATCCTCGAACTCTGCAACGTTAAACGACCAATAAGCTTCCATAATTCTCTTAATCATTTATAATCTCGGTGCAATAGACATTATATTGAAATTCATGATAATAATAACAACAGAGTTGTATTACAAATCACGTAATGATTGTGCACTGTTGAAATTTTACAGGTGCGATCTTTACTGTAAAGGGGATTTTGTTCTCCATTTTTTAACGCCAGCATGGAATCTATCATGTCTCCTCTTTCTAACTCCAGCTTTTCTCTAGCGTTCATAGACTCCCAGAAAATCTTGCGAAGATAATTCGCCGGTTTTTTAATGATTGGCGCGACTAAGAAGTCCCAGTCGGGAATGAAGAAGAGAATAATGAATACGATGCCGCGCATAAAACCATTGAAGATCGTTGTGCCTGAAAATACGTAATTTATAACCCTACATGCATAAATATATAACAGATATAAATACATTATATGCTTCTGTTTTAAACATCTACGATTATTCAGGGAGAAATAAAAAATGTTCTGATTCGCAACAGGTCGGCGCGTGGTCGCACCGTTTTTCCAGAAGGCAGTCTCCTTTTCGTCGAACGAATTTATATTGACGCCGAACGCGAGTGAGGCCAGTACGTTGGTGGAGTAACGGCCGCCGATATCCTTCACTTCCCACTTGCTGCGACCGGTCTCGTCCACCGGCAGTTTCTCGATGAAATCTGTCATGAACTTCCCGCACTCCAGCATCAGTGGTATCATGGCCTTCAGTTTCTGCCCGGTCAGGACCGGGGTCAGCTTGGTCCTCACGTATCTCCATCTGGGCTGCTTCATGGACAGGATACTGTCGAGGCCCACCGAGTCCCTCTCGCTGCCCGAACCGAATCGCCGGTTCGGGAAGACGTCGAAGTCCTTGATCATCATCTGCTTGATCAGCTCGCGGTCTCGCATCAACAGCATGGGCTTGTGGAAGATGTAGAAGCCGACGTAGGGCTCGTCCGGGTCGACGCTGTTGTAGATCTCGCGCATCACATCAGACGGCGACTTCTTCAGGGTGATGCAGTCCTTGAAATTGCCAAAGAGCACATGCGTAGGCGGGCTTTTCACCCCGCGTCTACTCCAGTAGGACAGCCTGTACTTGGCGTATGCGTAGAGGAGGCTGAGGGATATTATCAACGCGGTTGTACAGCAAATCAAGCAGCCCATCTTCGACAGAATCTCTCGTGTTATCCGTTGTCAATTTATAAAGTTTCTTCCAGTTGTCTTCTTCAATCTCTCCCTTGTAACTCAGTTTCACGTGCTACCTGAGGAGCTAAATACAATTTGTTCTTACCAACTGAATGATTTCGATAAGTTTAATCGCTTAAATAAACTCACCAATTAAATTATTATGGAGCAATGTTGGTCACATCCTCACAGATAGTGCGATAAGCAGTTACGTGAGCGCGGCTTAATGTGACTTGCGCAGTTATTTCTAAAAATAATATACGATAAGGAAATTGATATAAACACATTTCACATCACTAATAATCGAAAAACAGTAATAATCCCTGAATTTTTGCTCAGTCTCAACTTTTAATCTTAATACGCAAATGCTATAAAGTACCATCTAACGACTAAGGTTGTAAGCAATATTGTATTAAAGAAAATATGATTACTGAACAATTTTATTATTGAGTAATGTGCGTAACCATTACTGTTGATCACCAGCATTCGTTTTGTCGCGCGAGCTCAGAAATACGAGTTCAAAATCGTTACTGTAGAACGCAACACTAGGGGTCTGTTTTTTATTGCTGCACTCATGAACTAGTGCACACTGGTGCAATGAGTTGGAATGATGTGACAAGTAACAGTAGCGCGACGTGTTCGCACAAGTTTGATGTCAGAGAGGATATTGATAACATATCAAATCTCATACACGTTTTATCTAATACTTTTATCTAATACCGAAATCTAATACCTGGTACTGGCTCACATTGCCCTAATCCGTCTTCTTTGACTTAAACACATTGATTATTGCGAAGACTGTAATTAGTATTATCTAATACTATTTTACCTAATACAAAATACAGAATTACAAATTTACTGCCACTTAAAATATTATGAAAACATTATTAAACAGAATGTTATTGTTGTTACATTTAATGATGAAGGCATCAATATCCACATAATTTTTTAATTATAAAAGAGAAAGATGATTACGCGCTTGTAACAAAGAAAATAAAGAATTTTTTCTTAATGAACATTTTGAAGCACATTTTATACCTGATATTAACAATTTTACTTGGATTGTTTTAAACAAATCTGATTTGGAGATGGCTTACATTTCTGAAATAAACTCTTTGCGTAGTGGTGATAAATATATTACAAAAAATGGCCATAATTTTATGAAAAAATGAGGGAAAATTTTATTATACATATACACATATATTTTATATGTATGTATGTATATGTATATGTATATATGTTCGTATGTATATATGTATACAATAAAGTTTTAAACCTAAAACTAATGTTATTTTTTTATTAACAATTACACATGTGCGCATATGAGATGTATCATTAAAATGTAGCACTATCGAACTATCGAAGCAGTCAACTATTCCCCTTACTTTTAACGGTGATTGGGCAATTTTTACTGATTACGGCATAAGTTCACGGTTACGGGGTTACGGCCTTGTATAAACCACCAGTCTTCACAGCAGAGTAGGTCCACTCTATCGGAGTACATTACTTGAGAGATGACGGAGCATGACTGCAGTAATGTTCTCGCAAGTAATGTTCTCGTGTAGCAAAATCCGACACAAAATTCTCATAGCATTATGCGATTATACATGACAATCCTTTTTACATCACCAAAATACACGCGAGTCTATTTATATGACTATTTCAGATCACTTGAAAAGGACCAAAACCCATGGTCGAAACGTAGCGATGTTTAAACATAAAAATTGCGGTCAACAAAACTTGATGTTGTTAATTACTGCTGGCGTCCCTGAAGAATTTTCCTGTTAGTTTATTAACAAAGTAATGGTAATTCTGCAGTTTAGCTACACCAGCACAAAAATCAACGAGATTAAGCTCTTTCGACGCGTTTTTACACGAAACAATTGTAGACCCTGGCAGAAAAAAGTATCGTTCTACTCCGCGAAGCGAGATATTAATTGTTGAAGCCGGTGATTCGACAGGTAATGAAATTCAAGCTAAACTGAAGAATTACCAAAAAGTTAATGTAAGAGACAAATTATCAATACTTATGTCGTGTCGTCGATTGATTCAGCTCCTGGCTCCTATATGTGTCCGCATTCTTCTGTGCTCCTCTTCTTTTTCAACTTTCTTTTTTATGAATGTTACGAAATTGCCCCGCCCCGTATTGCTAGGAAAGCCGCTTTCTGACGCATGCGCGTTCAAGCATCAGTACAGTATCAAATTAGAATTTACGTAGGTCCTGTAGGAAGCCTATTTTGATGCTTCTTATGTCTTCCATATAGTTCTTTTAATGATTCTTTCAGCAACATTTGGATTCATATTACACAAATATGGAATGGCACATTTATCTCTTAAAGATTGTAACTCCTGTAGAAACATCAAATTAGGGCTCCTACAAGATTCACATAAATCCTAATTTGACACTGCACTGATGCTACACTTGAACACGCGTGCGCAAGAAAGCGACTCGCCTGGCTAAATGAATAAATAAATAAAATTAATAGTAAGAATATACTGCGCGTTTTTATCTCTCCCGTGTTAAAAACATGTGTATGTAGAAACTTTAGAACGAGATAGCTGACAGTTGAGTGGTCGCCTCATCTTTATCTAATAAATGGCGGGTAACACAAGAGTAAGGGGAATGACACTGACTGATTTTTTTACATTACATTACATACATACCCAGCA
>NW_011967173.1:0-3977 GCF_000949405.1 Vollenhovia emeryi
ATATTTGTGTCTGAAAATTACATATAATTGATTGACATTGTTTTTTTAATAACTTTTTAATAAACAACGAGCGCCGGCTAAATCCTTCTGAGGGTTACTCAGGAGGGTGACCTCTATAATATATGTCAAGCCCAAGGTTATTGGAGGTGGGTGTGTTAATCTAAATAATTACCAAAATAAAAAAGCATACAACCACAAAGAAAAGAGGACCGCCAGTTGGCGGGGGTGGTGGAGGGCCTCTGGAGGTTGATCTGCTTTTACCAGTTGAAACATTAATTAAATGTTGCAATAAAAACTAATTTAACATAGCATATGTATGTATGCATATATAAATATCATATACAATAATATTATATACAATATATATAAGTATGTGTGTATATTGCAAATCTTTGATCAATTTTGATCAGTTATAAAGTTTACTTTTAGGAAGATGCATATAGAAATATACATATACCGTAACTTTTATAAGTTATAAATGAGGAAATTTAGCTAAAATGGATTGAGTCGCAATAATATTCGGTAAAAGCAGAACAGCCTTACGAACAGATAATTTTTCTTATTCACCTTCCTCGTGATCGTCAGATTGTCGTCAGATAAAATTAAATCGTACAGATCAGATGGGTGAAATCACTCCCTCGGATAAGCTGCAAGTAGGATTAGCTTTAGGTATAGAAGGGGTATCGGATGTGGTAAAAGTAGGATCATCCCTAGGTGTAGAATGGGCATAACAGAGCCGAGAAGCGATTACTTCGATCTTAGCTCAGAGAGCCGAGATGTGACTTATTCCATCTTAACTCAGAGAGCCGAGAAGCGACATATTCCATCTTAGCTCAGAGAGCCAAGAAGCGATTACTTCGATCTTAGCTCATAGAGCCGAGATGCGACATATTCTATCTTAGCTAACAGAGCCGAGAAGCGACATATTCTATCTTAGCTAACAGAGCCGAGAAGCGATTAATCGTTAATTTAATCGATACCAATAAGTCCGTAGAATGATACGCAAAACGTAGTAACAGTCACGGAACAAAGTAATGTAAAATATCAAGTTTAGAATTTTCAATTTCGTAGGCGGGACAACGAATTCTCAATGTTTTTGTTTTTGTTGTTTTTCACTCGGCGCGGTATCGTACGACGTTACGCGGGCCAATGTTTACCTTCAGGTGTACGCGCTCCCACTCGCTCGCCGAACGTCGAGCCGGCAGGCAGCAGCGAGAGTCGGTCCGTGCGTCGTATTACTTTTCCGTTATCGGTTTCCGAGACTCGATCGCGCTGAATGCAGGGATAAAACACTATTGATTTGCACACCTTTATCAGTAACAAGTAACGTTCCTCGATTAATTATTAAGTTTCTCCAACTTGTAATAAAAAACGAATTGTATGTCGAGGCGACGGCTCTTTATCAACGTACACGTAGATATTTCACGAGACTAATTCATCTAAAATATGAATGTAAACTGTGATACTTTGTCGCGGTTAAGGCCTTCACACATAAAATTCCGTAAGGACGTAAAACGTAAGCATAAGAAAATCGACCAATCACAGTCGAGAACGTAAGGCAATGACGCAAGCAGTAGCAAATCCAACCTGTTGATTTTCTTACGCTTACGTTTTACGTCCTTACGGAATTTTATGTGTGAAGGCCTTTACATCTCGTTTACGCACCGCGCTTTTAATTATCTATCGATTTCGTGTAATCTGTTCCATTTTCGGGAAAAGAGAGAAATTTGTACGACTCGGTGAATTAATAATTCACCCAGTTTATATACTTTTTACGGAATATATAAGTGAAAATACATTGACTTTAGACATTGAATTTTTAATTCTTTTCAGACATTTGCATTTTGATTAACTACTAACTCAGTTGCGTTTATTGTACGCTGTCGATGTTAATATGTATAATTTTTGTGCGATGTTTTTGTACTTAACATCATGCGCATCACCCCTGGTCCACAATCTTGCTTTAAGTAAGCTGTAAGCCTTAAGCCGTAAGAAATTAACCAATCACAGATATTTATTCCCCTCACTCTCACCTGCGATTGGTTAATTTCTTACGGCTTAAGGCTTACAGCTTACTTAAAGCAAGATCGTGGACCAGGGGTCATTCGTGAAACCGAACACACCCCATATATTATACGAGCGTTCATGCAATACGAACAGACCTATGATTACACGAGAAAGACTCGCTGCATGATCTTGGTCGCGTTCAGCAGAAAGAGCTACTTTGCAACTGTCGTAAAATTCGTGAATCCGATTGGCGTATGCTCTTAAATTCACTCAAGATTAAGAGAACACGCCAAATAGATTCGCGAATTTTACAACAGTTGCAAAGCAGCTTTCTCTGCCGAACGCAGCCATTGTCATTGCAGGATTGCAACATCGATGTTTGAAAGCTCGCAGCTGATTGGCCGCTGCTTTTTCGTTTGAACAGTGCCACCATGACGAGTTTAGTTAACGGACAGTTATGGCTACGCGGAGAGAAAGTTTGTCGGGCGTGATTATCCGTTTCGTGTTTCCGTCGATTACGGCTCGTCGTGAGGGCGAGTCCCGTGTCCGGGGTGCCGTGAATAAGTAGCGCGTTAGCAAGCTCGTTCGTGGCGTTCAAGCAGCCGCCGGGAGTAACGTGCCGGGAAATCTCGATCGTCGTGAGTGAGCCGTAGTCGCGAATCGGCCATTCCGCGGCTACTCGGAAGTTCGGTTGTCGCGTCTCGCGTGCCTCAAACCGCCGAAAAAGTCGAGAGTGCACCGCGAACGGGAGTGTCGAGTGTCGCGAGCGTGTGTCTCGAGAGTGAATTTCATCCGCCGCGAGTGTTAAGTCGCCGATGCGGCTTACAGAGTGGTGATACTGTGTGTGATATCGTATACAATGCGATATATATGTGATAGTGCATATTCTATTGTTAAGTGTTAAGTGAGTGTGACCAATTGGGATTACTTCGCGGGAGCAACTCAACATCCGATCCAACGAGGGACCACATGATGCAACCTGATGGAGGTACGTCATCTCGGCGACGCTAGAACAATGAACGATCGGTCATCGCGGGATCCGCCGCCGCAAGGTAACTGCTGCATGTTGCAATACCGACCGCGGGACTTACCTATTGCGAATAGTGGCGTATAACTCACTCGACCGGCGATAGATGGTGGCGGCGTACCCTCCTCACGTCGGTAATTAATTCTTTACCCGCACTTTAGGAAACTTCGATAGCATTTGTGCCAGGGCATATTTAACTTGTGTCTCAACTGCGGAACTCGAAAATTTTTAATTTTCGGGATTTGTGATCTCTTTGCGACAACCGTAGAGGTAATGCATCTCGTCGTCGAGAATGAGTTTAGCGTATCGGGTTAGGGTTAGGTTGGTTAGATTTCGTACTAGAAACACGAGACTTGGCTAGATTTCGTTAAAGTCGCGCTGCATCGTAATAATAATGACGTTCTATCGAATTAAAACTTGCGAGACCTATACCCGTTTCTACCAACGCAGTTTAACTTTAATCTCGGTTCAACTTGCTTTGTATCTTTCTCTAGTTTTATGAATTGGAAAAGCACAAGAAGTAATTTAAGCTGAGATTAAAGTTAATCTGCATTGGTAGAAACGGGCACTAGTCAGATTTAATACTGGGGCATAGGATATCGCGTTTAAACTCGGGATTTTTACGTTTCGGGACTTAGAATTTTTACGCGCCTTCTTAAAGTCGCGCTGCAGCGTCGTCACGAATGACACTCTATCGACTTAAAAACTACAAGGCGTCGTCAGAATAAATATGTGGACATAGGATATCGCGTTTAAACTCGGGATTTTTACGTTTCGGGACTTAGAATTTTTACGCGCCTACTTGAAAGTCGCGCTGCAGCGTCGTCACGAATGACACTCTATCGACTTAAAAACTACAAGGCGTCGTCAGAATAAATATGTGGACATAAGGAATNTCGCGGTTTAAACTCGGGGAATTTTTTACGTTTACCGGGGAGTCTTA
>NW_011967173.1:17358-23100 GCF_000949405.1 Vollenhovia emeryi
TCGTCAGAATAAATACGTGGGCATAGGATATTGCGTTTAAACTCGGAATTTTTACGTTTCGGAACTTATAATTCTTACGCGCCTACTGAAAGTCGCGCTGCAGCGTCGTCACGAATGACACTCCATCGACTTAAAAACTACAAGGCGTCGTCAGAATAAATACGAGGGCATAGGATATCGCGTTTAAACTCGGAATTTTTACGTTTCGGAACTTATAATTCTTACGCGCCTACTGAAAGTCGCGCTGCAGCGTCGTCACGAATAACACTCCATCGACTTAAAAACTACAAGGCGTCGTCAGAATAAATACGAGAGCATAGGATATCGCGTTTAAACTCGGAATTTTTACGTTTCGGAACTTAGAATTTTTACGCGCCTTCTTAAAGTCGCGCTGCAGCGTCGTCACGAATGACACTCTATCGACTTAAAAATTACAAGGCGTCGTCAGAATAAAGGCAAGGGCATAGCTGTATAGGGTTAATTTTATTTCCAGAATTCATTAACGATATCGCACAAACTAAGGATCCGTGATAAACGATTCTTATCAGGTTAGAAGCGCTGATATCTTAGCTTTTCAACAAGACCAGGTTCATCTCGCTACGATTATTCTGTTCGAAGAAATTGACGATTATATCGAGTCCTGATCTCGATCTCAGCACAAAATTAATTTTATTTTCAGAATTAATTGACGATATTTCATAAACTAATGATCCGAGATAAACGATTCTTACCTCGATAGAAGCCCTGAAAACTTAGCTTTCCAACGAGACCAGGTTCATCTCGCTACGATTTTTCTGTGCGAGGAAATTGACGATTATATCGACTGGCGATCATAATCTCGAGACAAGCAGCAGACGGCTCGTATATGCGGCGTCTCGCGCGGCATCTGGCGCGGCGGTGTTTACTATCGAACACCTGCGCCTTGTATGTTTGATGCCAGTTTTTTGATGCCAGTTTTTTGATGCTCGCTTACTACTCGCATAAAAACTCTCGCGATATTCTCAGAAGAATGGTGCGCGCGCGCCCGATTTTTAAAACTCTATAACTCGGCGAAAAATCGACGTAGCGAGATGAACTAAAAACCAATCTTCTTCGTTTCGCAACCCGCAGATATCTACGTTGAATATGTATGCCTTTTTCATAGAACATGTGTCGGGGCATAGGAAATCGCGTTTAAACTACGAAATTCTTTATTTTTGGGACTTGCAATTTTTTGCACCAACATTAAAGTTGCTGCATCGTCGAAGATAATGAGACTTTAGCGAATCAAAACTTACGAGACATCGTTAGATTTCATACTGGGGTATAGGATATCGCGTTAGAACTGCAAAATTATTAATTTTCGGGACTTGCGATTATTTAAAAATGACTAATTATTCAATCTATAGTTATTCATACATTATAATAATTGAAATTTACATTTAAATTTGTACATTATTATTTATTATTTTTGTTTGCTATATTCCATATTTCCATTTACACTCAGAACGTTTATCAGTTTATAACCATAATTGTATTCATATATATCTTATGATAATGAATTATGAAATAAACTATCATCATTCATGTTTTTCTTCATAATACGTGTTTTGTACATTTTTTTATGTTTTCCATTTACTTTTATGTGATTTTATATTTTATGCATATTTTTACTATTTATATATTTTACTTATAAAATGAACTTGTATATGCAAATGTACTGCAATATGTTTAATTTGGGTTTCAATTTAAGTTAATGTATTGTACAATAAATAAAAATTACTTTTCAGTATAAATAATAATACTCCCCTATAATATGTATAGTATTATAATTTATATATTTTAGCTATAAAAATCATTCAAATCAGTATTTATATTATTACTACTATTTAAATTTACCGCCTAAACATGCATATTTTACTGTATCAAAGATGGCTGTCGGGGTCTTCAAATCGTAACATACTTTTTCCACAGCATTCACTATCCAGTGTTATATTGAGATCAGTGGCTGTAACACAGTGTTCCTGTGCTTCGTCCGGTTTTCCCCACTTAACATTACTTCGTGTGTCTACAACAAAAACATAGCTTTTCACTCTTCTATCATACATTAGAAAGGTACGTTGTACGTTAAATAATTTAATTCCTTACCTGTTGTTTTATGTTTTAAATAGAAAGTGTAAAGAATAAAATATATTAATGCTGCAAGTGCTGCAAGTACTGAAAATATTCTTAGAGTTATTATACCGCCAAATGTTTTATATAGGAAACCCCCTACCAAACTGCCAATTGATAATCCTAAAAATATTATAACAGTATAGCATCAAACAACAATGTGAGTAATGAGATATACAGATACATATACTCCTTTCATAACTACTCTTTCACATATGCAGACTTTACTAATAGTGTAGTTTTTGATAAATGCAACCGCGCAAATCATACCGAAACCATCCAGTAAACCGGAAACCAGTCCTTGAACAGTAGCTGCAGCACCGGATGGTGACACTACGTTTGCGTAGAGCATTATTGTTGCGTAACAGAGCGCATATGACGGTCCCTGTAAAAATTCTATCCCAAATACCCACCAAGGCGTCGGCGCTAAAGTTATTAATCCCAGCCGAAGTGCGTAGCATATCAAAGAAAATATGATAGTATAACTATATCCAAGTTTTTGCAATATTTTGCCTAAATAAAGAATATCAACGTTATATTTATTAAAAATGGTATAATTTCTGTAAAAATCGTATGAGTGTGAAATTATAATAAAGACATAGAGAATTAATATATTACCAGATATAAAGAAAAATAGTATTTCGCTACCAAAAGTCTGCATCGCTACAATTAAACCTTCTATCAATTTAATATTGCTCATGTAACCAGTTTCAATAGCGAGATCTTCTAGGTACCTATAAAATCAAGCTACATTATAGTATATTGGTACAAGCGAGGCCAGAATATAGCTAATAAAGATAAAAGAGTACCAAAATAAAAAAATACTCAGGATGCTATTAAGGCAGCCGACAAATGTAACGAAACACAAAGATACAATGATAGATTTTGATTTCAGGAGAGTAAATACATCCTTCAGTATGGTTGTCGACGTTGATTCAAATGGCAACTGTAACATTATAAATGTATACTTATGTTTCATATATGAACATGAGAAAAACTGTGTTTTATCGTTTTGTTTCATTGTTCAATTGGCACAAATGCAATTACCTTTAATTTTATACAACAGATTATATCGATACTAGCAAATATAATCGAAAAAAATAATGATGGTGTATAAATTTTGTAGGCTTCCCCCTGTGACCACAAGTCTATCATATATCCAGTTAAACATGCTGTAATACCGAAACCGAATGTACTCCAAAGTCGTACTTTACCGAAATTTAACCGTTTACCTTCTCCTACAATGGTAAACATTGTTAATAATAGTATGTATTTTTGTTCTATAATATTAAAACCGATAAAATTGTTTATAGTAAAGATTCAATTTGTATACAAATTTTTATTTTAATGCCATTTGTTCTAAAATTTTTGTTTGTAAAATGACATACCAAATGTGACGAAACAAATCGCAGTGCTTAAGCTAGTGAAAACATAAATTGCACATTCTCCCAAACACATCAACACGGCAAAACTCCAAAATGTGAAAGATGTATATAGACATTGATTGTCGTTGAAATTGTCGCAAGAAACATTACAATTATAATTTGTTACATTTCCTTGACACGTTGATGTCTGATTGATATTTAATAAGCACGTAGTGTCTGGTGAGATAATCGCTTTCTTTTGATCTCCATGAAAAGACAATTGCATGGAAAAATTATTATTCTCACATGTCCAATGACACGTTGTGTCTTTTGTGCCGTTACACGATTGAATTGCCGATGCATGCTTGAGTAAAGAACAAATAAAAATGAATTTATTGTTAAATATGTAAAATGTTGTAGAAACTTTCATTATTTTAGAAATCTTAGGATTTCTTGTTGAATTATAGAAAATAGTGTACGATAGTAAATGCTCAAATTTAATGTAAAGCTTAATCAGTTGCTTTGGGAAAATTTATCGTAGAAAACCTTAAAATTTTACTTTAGAAATATAACAAATATGTGAAATTAAATTTGGACACTTCAAACTTTTAAGGTAAACTGAAAACTTTAAGAATTTAATAGAAAATTTTGAGAATTTTGAAAAGTTTGTGTTTTAATTTATAATACCGCGTGCGATTTTCTTTTTACGAGAAAGTACAATGCCGTGCCTTTAGCGATTACTTCTATAGGCTTGACTATCTAAAAATTATTTTAAGTGTACAAAATTACTGTTTTGTTTTTAAGTTTTTTGTTTTAAAAAAATTGAAGTGTACAAAATTTTTTTAAGTTTTAACTACGTTAAGTAAACTGTTAGATTTGAAAGATTACTTTTTGGAAACTTTAATTTCGTTTAAAGTAAATTTTCCCAAGAGTTGTTTTACCAAATTGTAAGTATTATAAACTTTTTAAATAAATTTTTATTAAATTTATTTAAAAAGTACACTGTTTTGAAAAAACTGTAAACTTACAGATTCCATATCGCAATGTGGTAATGCTACACAAGACATGTTGTGAAAATGATATTTTGCTGGCATCACACCTGGTAGTGGGGGTAACAGAAACAGCATAACGAAACAACTGTTTGCTACGATAAACAATGACAGATAAATGCATTTTCTCCATGCTTCAAAATAGTCCATGAGAAAGCCAAATGTTGGTCTCGTAATTAGAAGCAAAATAGAAAAAGTCGCATCGATGCTACCAATAAGTGATGGTGAAATACCGAGTTGTTTTCCGTAAACTTGTAGAAATGGTACGGTAGGGCCTACACCTAAAATTAGAAGATTAATTGTATATAAATCTATTAATTTAACGAATTATATTTTTATAAATAATATAAAATGTATTAATTCTAAATAAGTCCATATTATCGTATGTATAACACAAATATGTTTCTTAGCTATTATATGTATATGCACGCACGCATGTACGCATATCTGTTAACTACTGTGTCAACTTTACTACAGGTAGAGAGGAGAAAATAAAAAAGTTCTTTACCGTTTTGAGAATATTTCACTAATTTAGAAGGTAAATAATAAATAAAAATCTGTGAATATATTTCAACGTCTATGCGACTCGTTGTCAGCAATGAGAGGCAGCTCTGTGTTACGCACTATTTGTTGTTGGTAAAGGAACGCTTCTCCCAAAGCTTAGCATAACGCTGGGTTGTTTTTTTAATGAAATATAAATTTACACTTAATCGCCGATTTTTACTAATTTATTTATCATTAATTATTGAGAAACACACGAAACGATAAAGGAATTTCAATTCATTTTAATTCGTTTTAATAACTAGTAGAGATGGCACGATAATTAACGAAAAACCTACGTATATGCATATGTATGTGTAATATGATATTTTAAAGACAGTCTAATTACTTACTTCCCAGGAAAAAGAAAAAATGGGCTTTCATAAGCAGATGAGTGTAGTGGATCTTCATTATTTATATTACAGTACAAATTTCAAGCTGATATAATTAATAAACTTTATATTTTACTATATTACGTTCTTCTGTAAGAACGTATGTTGACGCTAAGTCCGAACTGCAAGGCGTGAAAACGAATTGGTAAGAAGTATTAACACCCAGCAAGGTGAAGAAAATTGTATCTTATTTAATCTAGGACTAGCTATATTAATATTACAACTAATTAGTGTCTAAAACTGTAA
>NW_011967173.1:30883-76281 GCF_000949405.1 Vollenhovia emeryi
GAATTTTTACGTTTCGGAACTTATAATTCTTACGCGCCAACTTAAAGTCGCGCTGCAGCGTCGTCACGAATGACACTCTATCGACTTAAAAACTACAAGGCGTCGTCAGAATAAATGCGTGGACATAGGATATCGCGTTTAAACTCGGAATTTTTACGTTTCGGGACTTAGAATTTTTACGCGCCTTCTTAAAGTCGCGCTGCAGCGTCGTCACGAATGACACTCTATCGACTTAAAAACTACAAGGCGTCGTCAGAATGAATGCGTGGACATAGGATATCGCGTTTAAACTCGGAATTTTTACGTTTCGGAACTTATAATTCTTACGCGCCTACTGAAAGTCGCGCTGCAGCGTCGTCACGAATGACACTCTATCGAAGTAAAACTTACGAGATATTGATAAATTTCGTGCCGGGGCATAGGAAATCACGTTTAAACTACGAATTTTTAATTTTCGGGGCTTGCGATTTTTACCCGCCAACTTAAAGTCGCGCTGCATCGTCGTCAATAATGACACTCTATCGAATTAAAACTTACGAGATATCGATAGATTTCGTGCCGGGGCATAGGATATCGCGTTAGAAATAAAAAATTTGTAATTGGCGGAACTCGCGATGTTTTCGCGTCAACTTTAAAGTGGATGGATCGTCGTCCGTAATGACTCTAGCGAATCAAGAATTGCGAGACATCGGTAGATTTCGTGCTTGGGAATAGGCAATTGTGTCCGAACTGCAATATTTTTAATTTTCAGGACTTGCGATCTTTTTACGCCATCAATTTATAAAAGTGTAAAAACTTAATTTTATCGCAAACAAAAGAGGACCGCCGAGAAGAATTTGGCGGGGGCGGCGGAGGGCCTTTTTAGATTAACTTTTCTATTGTATGAAATTTTAAGTTGGTCTAAAATAATCTTTTATGCGATAGATTTTCGTTTGCGCATTTACAGTACGATTTTTGTTACACATTTATAGGTACAGTGGTACTGGTTTTATCAGATAATTACTGGTTACAGTAGTTAAATCCGAATAGGTGAACCCTCCGATCTTTTTTAAGCGACACTATTTTTTTATATTTTTGAACGCTGATTACGTATATGACAATAAAAATTTGCGATAAGGTCATTTTCAATTTCAAAACTAAAAAACTGAAGAAATATAACTTTAATTTTATAAACCTGTTGATTATTTAGTAATTTTGTACGATATATAATTTATGTATGTACGACTGATTTGTTCTTCGTGTTTTTTTTTCAGATTCTTGCATGGTATCGTCTCCTCCTGACGCTCTCTTTTGGCCGGTCCTTATACGCTGTTCGCGTATAGTGTTTGTTGGTGTCGGTACGACAGGTATCTTTACCTCACAACTGTCAGATTTTAACAATTAATTTATAACTCTCTTAGTAGTGCCGAGCGACAATTTTAACTTGCAAATTCGTTTTTTACAGGAAAAAATACATGATCCTATGAATTTTCATGATAAACGGAGAATGAGAGACTCTCCTTCAGTATTACCTGGAGACTTTATCGACAGTGCTTGAAAATGTGCGTAGCGGAGTAGTTTCAAAAATAAAAGTGGGCGTAAAGCGCTGGAAACTGCTTAGCGAAATGGTAACAAGTAAAACACCGGAGTGGCCGTTCTTAGGTTTCACTCTGTCTGTACGATATTTGTGTTTGTGGATCCGTTACCATGACAGCGTATTTGAATCACGGGGAGCGTAAAAGGGACGTGGCGGTATATTTACCGGATTTGTTATTTTTTACAGAATATTTTACGAAGGTGTCGATCGACATGACGGAGGCGACTACCAAGTCAGACGTGCAAATTATTTTGGGCTTAAAAGAGGGTAAGAGGCTTTCACAAAAATGTCCCCTAACTCCAATATCGCGAGAAACATTAATTGCAAAGACTTTTCTGAAATCTATGTCTTCCTTGAAGAGTCTTTACCAAATACATTTATTCCCTGTAACTGCACTGCAAATTATAACAGTGGAATAGAAAGAAGAAGGCGTTATCATCGGTTTGTGTACTCTACGAATTATATTATTGTCACCATAGATTAAGGAATTGTTACGCAGAACTGAAATCTACAAGAGACAGTCAAATTGTTATTTATCAAATTATTGCGATTAAATGGAACTTTATATGTGTTTATCATGTAGGGAAGGGTTTCGAACAAGTTTTACAACCGACGTTATTGGTTGGGACTTTAAACGGACATTCCTTGGAGACTGACAGAATCGAATCGTGTCCAACTCCGCAATACGCCACCAACTTGGTTTGGGAGACTAATAAAGTGGTGCTGAGAAGGTAAGAATGGCTCTTGTTTCTTTTTGTATAAGTTGCCATGAGACGTGAACAAAATACTGGATATTTCATTTCATCTTGTATTCAATTTATAGAATGCGATCAGAGCAGGCCTCACTAAAATTAGAATGCTTTGCTTTTAAAGAGAACGAAGGTAGAGAGAGAATTGGATATGTTCTGCTCAATATACGTTCTGCGCAAGTATTATCTAAATATGGGGATCTGAGTCCAAAGGCAAGTTGGTACAAATTGCTGGGATTAAGAAGCGATCTTAAAATACAAAAGCCTGAGTTACTTCTTGCGTTAAGAGTCGAGGATCGAAAGGACACAAATCTAGCTCCAGCAGCGGAGGTAAAATATATTTTCACTTTGTATGAATACTTGGTTTAATAATAATCGTGCACCTACAATATTATGAAATGAGAAACCATATATTAAATTGCAATCAGTTTTATTAAGTACATATAAATGCCTCTGTTGTATCACATAGCTAAGAAATTTAATGATAGACAAGGATGTTATCTTGGAAAGTGATAAAATAATTCCTTACTTACATCCTGATGAGCAATTGATTCAATTGGGGCCTGTGGATACCTGTTGCGAATTATTCATATTGAGTATCACGGCCGTGTGCACAGAACATTTGCATCTATTATTACCTGAGTATCTAAACAAGTGTAGCACCGTGCGTTTCTTATATCAAGTTCTGGAAAACGATGTGGAGCTTACACCATTCAAAACAGAGTCTGGAAAATTTCATTTCGTCCCTGAGAAAGTGGTAGTGAGGATACGAAGCTCTTTGAGCGTTTTAAAGCAATACCTACAATTGAAGCCAGATCTGTTAATACATTTAAAACATGAGAGTAATGTAGTAGCCGAGTCGTCAGTTAATCTGCAATCCTTAGTACCCGCGGACAGTCTGCAGGAATTTCTCAGATGCACTGCAAGTGCGAGCACTACCTTGAACGAACAATGTTTTTTAATTAAACAAAACTCGAAACCCATTGAAAATCAACATCAGAAATCTTATCTTGATTTGCAACTTAAATTGCAATATATTGGAAGTGGAACAAATATGTCATTGAACTCGGACGCGGCAGTAAACTCCAATTCCGTATCTAGCATTCGAATAAATTGTTATGAAGAAAGTGTAAATAATATTGACCAGGTAGATAACAAGAACCTGATCGTTTTATAGATAATCTTCCAGCCCGATGATTATAACACAATCGATAACAAAGATAACATGAAATTTAAAATAATGTCTGATTTCAGAGATGTCCGGAGATCGAATCCCACAGAAATCCCAGTGGTGATTTTGGAAAGCCCAGTTTGAAAAATATTCCTGGCGAAGTGAGATGTACAACGGAATGTAAAAATATAAATAAACAATCCGTTGAATGCTTTAAACATCAAATGGATAAAGTTACGTGTTCGCGCTCATGCTGCGATGCAATGTTCTCTGTTAATAAAAATCACGTCAAGGGCGTAGGATCTTATCACTGCTACTGTCTACGCATCTCGCTTGTGGCAGTAACATTGGTATCTGAAACACTGTGCGGACGAGAAATTGAATTTCGGTTTGTTTAATTTTAATGTTTTTTTTTCAATTAAAGGAATGTAATACGGAATGCATCTTTTTTTAAATACAATATAATCTTTTTAGATTTTACCATCCAAGAACTGAAGTCATATCAACAGCATATGCGACGATGCCGGTTTTGTCGAACGAGAAAGTGAAATTGCAAGATATCGTATGCCAATTTCATTTAATATCCGCACCAGACGAAATAAAACAATTACTGCAATCTTTCCCACTGAAAATCAGTATATACGACACAAACAGAGATGATGAGTTATCATTGTTAGTGCTTGATGTGAAACCGTTATTTCATCAAGAAAAGGTAATTCTAATATTTATAGAAACTATCTTTTAGAATATTAGAAATTAAAATAAGAACTTTTTTCAGTCCGAATGTCAGTATAAATTATCTCTGCTCGATACAGATCGAAATAAAATTGCCGATATTGATATTATACTCAAATTAGAGGATCGTGGACCGCATTGTATATTAAAGAAAGAAACCATCGGTAGGCACATAGTTTCTATTACAATTTTTTATTGCAATTCTTTCGTTTTCTATTATTTTATCTTTTAACGATATTCTTTGGTTCTGTATTTATTGAAATGGTATATTTAAGATAAAAACCTTGGCCCACCGATACTGGACGATAGTTTAGCATATAAAATAGTGGACGAGCTTGAAACTTGGAAAGAACGTCAAAAGGAGATGTTTAAGGACGTGGTAAAATAATGACAATGATTTCTATAACATTTAATAAAAGTTAAATTTAACGAAATATTATAATACTTACATGGGATATTATATAGCTTAAAAAAAAAGAAGATCGACATTTGAACATGCTGAGCGAGGAATGGCGAATGCAGAAGGAAAATCTGGAGTTAAAACTTGCATACAGTGTCGAACAGTGTAAGACATTAGCCAACAGTTTAAACAGCGCTACTGAAGATCTGAGAAAACGACGACTAAAGAGCCTGGAAAACGAGACAAGATTGATAAAAGCGAACGAGGATTTGCAATGCAGATATAAAAATAAGTTGCAAGAGTTACAAGATACCCTGCATGCGACACGAAACGATCTTACAACGAAGGTTTGTAAAGTATGCTCAAGTTGCATTACATTTTTAATTCTGCATCTCTCACTTATCACAAGCTTAAAAGTTGTTAAATATTGTTATTTCATGTACATACCTACGTGTCACACTGTGTTCCATGCAGGTCGCCAAACTTGAAGAGAAGAAAGTTGCTTTAGAGGCGCAAGTGGAAATACTGTCGTACGAAAATGAGAATCTGAAATCGTCGATAAGTAAACAGATGGATGAACTGAAAATATATCAGAAGGGATCTTTAACTCAGGATCAAACAGCGTCCTTGTTGCAGGAGGTGAAAATTCTCGAGGAAAAATTGGACAATGCGCAGAAGGGAAAGGAATTTTTTAGAGAGCAATGGGGCAAAGCGGTTCGCGAATTACATAGAATGAAAGTGGATTATCAAGAAACTATGCAAGTTCAAATCAAGAACAGTAGGGAGGAACTGATGAGTGCAGAGTATGTTATAACACTAATTTTGTACAAGGACAACCACCTCAGTCAAATCACCAATAACAAAATTTTAGATATAAACTGGTAGCTGAATTAAAACACAATAATAGAGTATACCCATTCTTTTTGACGTACAAATTAAATATCACATTTCTTAAAATGTTGGTGATAATCATTGGTTTTTCGCGCTTATACTTGAGATTTTTAGGAATCCAACAGTACGACGGCGTCACGATTGAAATACTCCTTACGATTTAATATGATTTGACAGAGGTGAAATATCCTGTACTAGCGTTAGATATTGTACAATTTCAGATTTTAAATTTTCACTGTTCTCGCATGCAGCCTCGCGGAAATATTATCTGCAGATAGGAAAGCTTTGAACAACGATCAAATGTTGTTAAACGAACTGCAGAAGGAGATCGATGTAATCAAGCCGAAGCAATCCTTCGCTCCCAAAGAAGCTTACAATCAAATATTCACAACAGCTGAAGACGTTTGTTACAACGTTCCGTGTAAAAGTAATAAAACTGTTTATGATAAATCAAAGGAATATAGCGAGCGGTTGCAGGCTCTGAGGGGGGAACACGAGTCCCTTTTAAAGACCGGAAATTATACAGACGATGATGTAGTGATAAAAAAACTTGACGCAGAGATTCGATTACTGATGAGCAGGTAGCGATTTTATTCCTGCTTAACTTCCTGTGATTAATTTTAATATATATAGAGAAGGCATACATTTTGGAATAAAAATCTACTACATGTTACACAGTAATTTATATACATTTGTACAAATAAATATTTTATATTGTAATCTTCTTAATCCTTTGGTGTTTCATCTACTTTCATAAAATATGGAAGTTCTCCTAAGGGAGCCTGATAATTCCTCACCCAGACTGGTCCATCATAGTACTCATCATAGCTAGTCTTCCATCTTCCTTTAGGTAGATAGATATCACGACTATCAGCACCCTCTTTGATCACTGGAGCGACTAGTATAGACTCTCCGAGGAGATATTCTGTAATCCAATTAAGCAGCAACATTTAATTATGTGTTGTTTACAGATCATTTCGCGTGGTGATTTCGATTTGTCAAGAACATCTGTTTATTAATAGAAACAGTTGTTTGACAAATTCGGAATAAAGTACATTTATTCTATCATTTTACCGTCATTAATCTTGTGAGCTTCACTGTTAGTCGGATCAATCCACCAAATAGGTGGATTTACGGGAGTGCCGTTTTCGATAGCCTGCTTCATGGCATTTACAATAATTTTCTGGTGATCGGCATGCATGTCGGTATACATTCTGCAGATCTCAATTGTCTAGTGCAAAATGCAGATAAATAATTTTTTCGCAATAATGTTTTGATCTAAGTAAGGAACTAATCTGTTATACAGCAATCCATGCATCTCACAATTAGATATGATTTTCCAGGTTACTCACTTCATCATCATAGTCCCATGGCACGAAAGAGTATTGCAACGCTGGCATAAAAACACTGGCCTGCAGCCATTTAATGAATAACTCTTTGGATGGACGCTCCGTTTCGTTGAGCGAACCGTCCAGATAGCCGTTGCCACCAATCATGTCTGGCAGCACGTGGACGTATCCGTTGAGATTCATCTGCAACAGTGTCGTGATCAGCGTGGGCAGACCGTTGTTCATCGACCACCTGGTGTCTTTGTCGATCATGCGAACGAATATCGGTAACTTCTGGGTACGCCATCCCGTCCGAACTTCGATGCTATCGCCAAATTGGGTGGCGAGTTGGCTGGTGTACTCATGTGTGAATATACCTGGCTGTACATCGGGCAAGGCGGTCAGCGTCGGCACCTGGGGTAACCAGGATACCTCACCGGCATCGAACTTGAAGCTGTGGATGCCGAGTTTCTGAAGACTCTTAATTCGCGTTATCCACCATTTCGCCGCCGCCGGATTTGTGAAGTCAATCGTAGCCGCATCTTTACCTGAAGAAGGTACAATTAAATAGTAAAATTGAAAATTTGAATAATCTACGAGGAGAATTTAGGTTTGCAAACAAACGTCGCTTTTGTTCTTCTTCTTAAATTTCTGAAACACTTTCAACTCAATTCTTACCTCGCCACCACGACATTTGAACGTCTCCCTTTTCGTTTTTGACAAAGTAAGACTTGTTCAGCGCCTCAGAATACGCTGGGTCGCAGTCTCGGTTGATGAACGGATGTATCCACAGGGTGACACGGAAGTCTTTCTCCTTCAGCCGTTGCACGAAAGCTTTAACATCGGGAAACTTGACGGGATCGAACTTGGCAGATCCGTAGCAAGTCTCCCAGTTGTCGTCAATTTCAATCTGACCAGTGGCAAATTGATTTTTGATAATCTCTTCCGCATAAGCCTCCACCACTTTCTCGGAGACGCTTGCCTTGTATCTAGCCCAGGTGGACCATATAGGTTGCTGAATCATCTGTTTATCGGGGTGGCCTTCCGGCTTACCCAGATAGTTTTCCACCGCATGCAGATGAGCAGTTTTCGAATCCGGGAAGACACCTAATGTGTAGATAAGCTGGATGCTATCGCGATGATGATAAGGCGCCTGGTTCTTGGCGATCAGGCACAGGTGCTTATCCCGATAATTGTTTTGATCTAGGAATAGCGGACTTGTCTCGTTCACGTAGATGTAAACCCCTTTACTGGACAACCAATAACGCTCGGCTATTGCCATGTTTGTAGGATGCGTCGGCAGGTACGGCTCCTCCTCGTAGCGCATATTCTGTACGGGCCAGTACTGATAGCGATACTGGGGCCCACCGAACCATTGTGTATCGTCAGCAAGTTGGAAACAATCTCGAATTTCACCATCGGGATCGGTGAGCGTACGAGTGACAATGACGATGTTTTTCTCTTCATCATATTTGAGGTTGGTTATAGCTGCACTTGCTGTTGGACTCTTCGAGAAGAGGAAATTGGTCATGCTCATTACGTCTGAAACAAATATAGTATTCATCCATATTGTTTCTTCATCGGAATCTATCACGAGGCACGGTAGTGTCTCGCGTCAAGTATAAGCGTAGCTAGAACCGCGAGCGCGTGGCCGACCGTAAAAATTAAACAGGAGGTATTAATTAGCAAGAAAAAACATTAAACTCTAGTTTTTCCAACCTCTTGGTAAGCTAACTAACAGTTAAATTGTATGTATCTTTGTTTAATTTGAAGGAAAAACAAAAACATATATGATTTAACTATTAGCTAACTCACCAAGAGGTTGGAACATCCAGCTCTAAAACTTGCGAAATTAATTAAAGTAATGACTCGGGAAACGAACACCTTTATGTTAAGAAATTAATAGAGATTATAAAAAAATTTATTTAACAAAATAACATAAATAACATAAAACGTTAGGTATTATGACTCACCATTCTTAAGTATAAGAGTGGTGAAAGCAGTATTATCGCCTGTGTCCATCTCAAGTTCAGCATTCTTTAACTGCACTTTAATTCCTCCAGCAACAGTGAGGAATAACAGTATTATCGAAGAGCGCATCGCTAAAACAGACATAATTATACTTAGTTTCTTAGATAATACAAGTCTTAAAGGAACGTCGCAGAAGAGGATACTTTAGAAGAGCTACTGAGACTGTGCATATGTACACTTGTATGTCTCTCAGATAGTTTGTATATATTTTCATATTATTTGATTTTGATTCAAGTGAACTGTTCACTTACCGCTCCGTTCCAATAGATACATTTTGTTTGTCATACCATCTCTGACGACTAAATAAACTTATTTAGTCTGCTTATATATATTCGGAAGAGAGGTGCATTCTGCTGATAATGATTTTTACATCAGCAGGAAGAATATCAATCACGTTCGGTCAATCTATAAAATCGGATATCAAATCATATACCTAGTTCTACATTGTACGTCAATACTAGGAATATTACATAACTGTACGATACAGAGTTTTAATCACTGATATCTCTGCAAAACTTTCCACATATTGTGTATTTAGTTTTTCAGATATAATATTTATATATATTCGTACTGTCTGATAAAACGCGAAATAAATGTATGTTTATGTTTTTGTATGTCTTAATCTACGTATTTTCAGAAATTATCCACGATAATTTTTATAATATTTTTGCACATACTTATTTTAATAGTTATTGGTTTTAAATGCTTACATATATATATAATATTAGAATGTTTTGGTGTATTTTAATAATTTGCTGCGTTGCATCTACAAGTTGATTATAATTCGGTCGGACATAATTTTCAAGCATTACTCGTACTTATCTATTTAATTTTTTTTCATTCTGTTACATTCTATTCTAGAGGAGCGTAACGTAACAAAATATCGAGAGTACTTTAAAAAATACATCATCTAAATTCGTATTGAAAAAAAGTGAAAATCGACACATAATCTCAATTGTTTTTGCGTTTTTGTTTAACAAGAAATTGAAAAAAATATATAATACTATATCTGTGACAAGTTGTAAGATAATAGTGGAAATAGTTCAAATAAGAAAAGTAAATATATCGTACGATTGCGGTGGCAACTGTAATTATATTGATGTATTTAATGTACGATAAGTTTCGTTCTATCAACAACATTATCAATCATGAATATCAGATATTTTTTGCAAGCAGCAAAAAATTTTTATCTATTATCTATCATTTATTACTTACATTTATTACAGAAATACGTCCTCAATAGGTTTCAAATAATACTATAACTGTTAAACATAGAGAGGACAAGTTCGCTCATAAGGAATCAGAAGAAATTACAGTAATATTAATTTTCGCTTTTATAATTCAATCAAGATAATATGTTATTTTATTTTGATATTTTATGCAACATTTATTAATTTACTATTCATTATTTTAATTTAATATTTAAAGAATACAATACATTTTAAAATATATGACAATATTAAAGATACGAGGTACATTCTTATTTCGCTCGACACGTGGCAAAATTTGATTTTGAATTAGAGAACGAAGCAATTAGAAATACATCCGCTCTAAATTATTGATAAATAAGTGGATAAATTACTGTCTTAAAAAGAATCTTTAACTCATAATTAAACAGCGTCCTTGTTGCAAAAAGTGAAAATTTTCGAAACAAAATCAGATAATGTTCGAAAGGAGAGGAAATTTTGTAGAGAGCAATATTGGATCAAAGTGCTTCGTGAATTGCAAAGATTGAAAGGATAATCAACAAGCTATGTAAGTTCAAAGCGAGAACGGTAGAGAGAAACTGATGAGCGGAGTATGTTATAACTGTACTATTTTAATTAATTTTATATTTGCAAGGAATCTTACTTCAATCAAGGCACTAATGAGACAACATTTTAAATAAATTATTATAAAATAAGAATACTAGAACATCTTTATTTTTGCGATATACTGTATGTTAAAATTTTGTTAAATGTTGATGATATAAAATCATTTTCCACATTTATACTTTACATTTTTACAGAATTGAACAGTATAACATCACACTCGAAATACGAGTCGAGAAAATGAACATTCTATACTGACATTAGATATTGCACAATTCCATATGACTTAAATTTTTACATTATTCGTGTGTGTTCTCGCGGAAACATTGTGCGTAGATAAAAAAAGCTTTGAACAAAGTTTGCTCAATAAGCTAAAAAGGAAATAGATGTGATCAAGTTTGAACAATCCTTTGTTCCAAAGAAAAGCTGCACTTAAATATTTACGATAGTCGACAACGGCTGTGATAAAACCGTTTATAACAAATCAAAGGAATATAATGAACGGTTGCAGGTGCTGCAGAACAACTGTAAGTCCCTTTTAACTGGACTGGAAATTACATGCTGGATGACGTAATGTTAAAAAACTTAACACAGATATTAGAACCTTATCAGTAAGCAGGTAACGAATTTATTTTCTGCTTAGTTTTCTTTGATTAATTTTCATACATGAAGGGCAAGTATTTTCAAAATATAATTCTATGGCATAATGATTGATAATTTATATACATTTGTACAAACACTTAATAATCCTATCGTGCTTCTTTTACATTCTTAAAATACGGAAGTACATCCAAGGGAGCAGGATAGTCTATCAGCCAAATCGGTCCTTCATAAGTTGTCAAGTTTTTCACATTTGTACAAATAAATATTTTATATTGTAATCTTCTTAATCCTTTGATGTTTATTCTACTTTCAGAAAATATGGAAGTTCTTCTAAGGGAGCCGGATAATTCCTCACCCAGGCTGGTCCATCATAGTACTTATCATACATATTCTTCCATTTTCCTGTAGGTAGATAGATATTGCGACTAGTGGCACCTTCTTCGATCACTGGAGCGACTAGTATAGACTCTCCGAGGAGATATTCTGTAATCCAATTAGGCAGCAACATTTAATTATGTGTTGTTTACAGATTATTTCGTGTAGTGATTTCGAATTGTCACGAACATCTATTAATAGAAACAGTTGTTTGACAAAATCGGAATAAAGTTTGTACATTTATTCTATCATTTTACCGTCATTAATCTTGTGAGCTTCACTGTTAGTCGGATCAATCCACCAAATAGGTGGATTTACGGGAGTGCCGTTTTCGATAGCCTGCGTCATGGCTTTTACAATAATTACCTTGTGATCGGCGTGCATTTTGGTATACATTCTGCAGATCTCAATTGCCTAGTGCAAAATGCAGATAAATAATTTTGTCGCAATGATGTTTTGATCTAAGTAAGGAACTAATCTATTATACAGCAATCTCACAATTAGATATGATTTTCCAGGTTACTCACTTCATCATCATAGTCCCATGGCACGAAAGAGTATTGCAACGCTGGCATAAAAACACTGGCCTGCAGCCATCTAATGAATAACTCTCTGGATGGACGCTCCGTTCCGTTGAGCGAACCGTCCAGATAGCCGTTGCCACCAATCATGTCCGGCAGCACGTAGACGTATCCGTTGAGATTCATCTGCAACAACGTTGTGATCAGCGTGGGCAGACCCTTGTCCCACGTCCACTTGGTGTCCTTGTCGGACATACCAACGAATATCGGTAAACCCTGGCTGCGCCAACCCACTCGCACTTCGGTGCTGTCGCCAAAGTTGGTGGCGAGTATGCGAGTGTATTCCTGCGTGAATATACCTGGCTGCAACTTGAACGAACTGTACAACAGCGGTATCTGTGGTAACCAAGACACCTCACCGGCAACTAACTTGAAGCCGTCAATGCCGAGAGCCCGAAGACGCTTCAATCGCGTCAGCCACCATGTTACCGCATACGGATTTGTAAAATCAATCGTAGCTGCCTCCGAACCTGAAGAAGATACAAGTATGGCATAAAAATTCGAATAATTTACGAGAACGTTTGCAAATAAACATCGTTTGGGTTTCTTCTTTTATTTCTGGAACAATACTTTTAACTCAATTCTTACCTCGCCACCACGACATTTGAACGTCTCCCTCCAGGTTTTTGACAAAGTAAGACTTGTACCGCGCCTCAGAATACGCTGGTTCGCAGTCTCGGTTGATGAACGGATGTACCCACAGAGTGACATGGAAGTCTTTCTCCTTCAATCGTTGCACAAAAGCGCTAATATCGGGGAACTTGACGGGATCGAACTTGGCAGATCCGTAGCAAGTCTCCCAGTTGTCGTCAATTTCAATCTGACCAGTGGCAAATTGATTTTTGATAATCTCTTCCGCATAAGCCTCCACCACTTTCTCGGAGACGCTTGTCTTGTATCTAGCCCAGGTGGACCATGTGGGATGCTGGATCATCCGAAAATTTGGGTAATCTTGTGGCTTACCCAGATAGTTTTTCACCGCGTGCTGATGAGCAGTTTTCGAATCCGTGAAGACACCTAATGTGTAGATAAGCTGGATGTTATTGCGATGATGATAAGGCGCCCGGTTCTTGGCGATCAGGCACAGGTACTTATCCCGATAATTGTTCTGATCGAGGAACAGCGGACTTTCCTCGTCCACATAGATGTAAATTCCTTTACTGGACAACCAATAACGCTCGGCTATTGCCATGTTTTCAGGATGCGTCGGTAGATACGGCTCCTCCACGTAGTACATATGCTGCACAGGCCAGCGCTGATGGTGATGCTGGGGTCCACCGAACCATTGTGTATCGTCAGCAAGTTGGAAACAATCTCGAATTTCACCATCGGGATCGGTGAGCATACGAGTGACAATGACGATGTTTTTCTCTTCATCATATTTGAGGTTGGTTGCAGCTGCACTTGCTGTTGGACTCTTCGAGAAGAGGAAATTGGTCATGTTCATTGCGTCTGAAACAAATATAGTATTCATCCATATTGCTTCTTCATCGGAATCTATTACAAGACACGGTAGTGTCTCGCGTCAAGTATAAGCTAGCTATGTAGCTAGAACCGCGCGTGCGTGGCCGATCGTAAAAATTAAACAGAAGGTATTATTTAGCAAGAAAAAACATTAAACTCCAATTTTCCCAACCTCTTGATAAGCTAACTAATAGTTAAATTGTATGTATCTTTATTTAATTTGAAGAAAAAACAAAAACGTATATGATTTGACTGTTAGCTAACTCACCAAGAGGTTGGGACATCCAGCTCTAACACTTGCGAAATTAATTAAAGTAATGACTCGGGAAACGGACACCTTTATGTTAAGAAATTAATAGAGATTATAAAAAAATTTATTTAACAAAATAACATAAATAACATAAAACGTTAGGTATTATGACTCACCATTCTTAAGTATAAGAGTGGTGAAAGCAATATTATCGCCTGTTTCCATCTCGAGATCACCATTTTTTAACTGCACTTTAATTCCTCCAGCAACAGTGAGGAATAACAGTATTATCGAAGAGCGCATCGCTAAAACAGACATAATTATACTTAGTTTCTTAGATAATACAAGTCTTAAAGAAACGTCGCAGAAGAGGATACTTTAGAAGAGATACTGAGACTGTGCATATGTACACGTGTATGTCTCTCAGATAGTTTGTATATATTTTCATATTATTTGATTTTGATTCAAGTGAACTGTTCATTTACCGCTCCGTTCCAATAGATACATTTTGTTTGTCATACCATCTCTGACGACTAAATAAGCGGCGCCGTTTATTTAGTCTGCTTATATATATATTCAGAAGAGAGGTGCATTCTGCTGATAATGATTTTTACATCAGCAGGAAGAATATCAATCACGTTCGGTCAATCTATAAAATCGGATATCAAATCATATACCTAGTTCTACATTGTACGTCACTACTAGGAATATTACGAGACTGTAAGATACAGAGTTTTAATCAGCGATATCTCTGTAAAACTTTCCACATGTGGGTATAGTTTTTCAGATATAATATTTATATCTATTCGTACTGTCTGATAAAACGCGAAATAAATGTATGTTTATGTTTTTGTATGTCTTAATCAACATATTTTCAGAAATTATGCACGATACATTTATATAATACTTTGTACATACTTATTTTAATAGGTTTGGTTTTAAATGCTTACATATATAGAGGATGTTAAAAAACAATTCAATATTTATATGGTAGATAGGACACACCATACTGAGTAAAAAAACCTAAATAAACATAAGTCGAAAACTCAACCGTTTCTGAGATATAAACATTTTTGCATGTTAGAATCATATGATTGACTTACTGGCTTCTATGTCGCATGCGACGTGAGAAGATGATCTGTCTAAATTATTATCTCGATATTTACAGAAGGTGTTCCATATGTATGTCCTTTTTCTATTTCCATACACGTTTGGCATCTTCTTCTTACAGAGTCGCGAACTCTCTCGAAAATTCCAGGTCTCTGTCGAAATATTTGACAAGCAGGCTGGATTCGGTCACGTAATTCTTGTATAAGTCATGTATAAGCGAAGAATACACTATGCTTTTCAAATATTCCCATAAAAAGATCAATGGATTAAAGTCAAGGGTTCGAGGGAAAACATCTCACGCGACATGTAGAACCCTGTAATGTTTATATTTCAGAAACGGTTGAGTTTTCAACCTATATTTATCTTTTTTTTACTCAGTATGGCGTATCCTATCTACCATATAAATATTGAATGCTTTTTTGGTATACCTTGTATATAAAAAATTAGAATTTTTTGGTGTATTGTAATAATTTGTTGCGTTGCATCTACAAGTTGATTATAATTCTGTCGGACTTAATTTTCAAGCGTGTACTTAAATTTTTATTTTTTTCGTATGCGTTCTCGCGGAAACATTGTGCGCAGATCGAAAACCTTTGAACAACGATCAAAGTTTGCTCAACAAGCTACAAAAGGAAATATATGTGATTAAGTTTGAACAATCCTTTGTTTCAAAGGAAAGCTGTACTTAAATATTGACGATAGTCGATAATGAGACTGTAATAAAACCGTTTACAACAAATCAACGGAATATAATAAACGGTTGCAGGTGCTGAAGAACAACTGTAAGCCTCTTTTAACTGGACTGGAAATGGTAGCTGGCGTAATGTTAAAAACTTAACATAAAGATTAGAACCGTATCAGTAAGCAGATAACGAATTTATTTCCTGCTTTCTTTGATTAATTTTCATACATGAAAAGAAAGCATTTTCAGAATAAAAAGTTATGGCATAATGATCGATAATTTATATACATTTGTACAAACACTTAATAATCCTTTCGTGCTTCTTCTACTTTCTTAAAATATGGAAGTACATCCAGGGGAGCAGGATAGTCTATTAGCCACATCGGTCCTTCATAAGTCGTCTCGTTTTTCACATTGTACCATCTTCCTGCCGGTAGATAGATATTGCGACTAGTGGCACCTTCTTCGATCACCGGAGCAACAAGTATAGACTCTCCAAGGAGATACTCTGTAATACGATAAATCAGCGACTAGTTATGTATTATTTACAGATCATCTCGCGTGTTTATCGCGATTTATCAAGAACAACAATTTATGAATAAAAATAATGGTTCAGATATTTGGCAAATCTGGAATACATGCATTTTTACAGTCTTACCGTCATTGATTTTGTGAGCTTCACTGTTGGTCGGATCAACCCACCAAATAGGCGGATTTACGGGAGTGCCATTTTCGATAGCATGCTGCATGGCGTTTAGAATTTCATCCGTGTAATTGGCGTGCAACTCAGTATACTTTCTGCAGATGTCAATGGTCTAGTAAAATGCAGATAAATGTTATTTTTTCGCAATGATGTTTTGATCTAATTGTAAGTAAGGAACTAATCTATTATACAGAAATCCATGCATCTCACAATTAGATATGATTTTCCAGATTACTCACTTCATCATTATAGTCCCATGGCACGAAAGAGTATTGCAACGCTGGCATAAAAACACTAGCCTGCAGCCATCTAATGAATAACTCTCTGGATGGACTTTCCGTTCCGTTGAGCAAATCTTCCAGATAGCCATTGCCACCGATCATGTCCGGCAGCACGTAGACATATCCGTTGAGATTCATCTGCAACAGCGTTGTGATCAGCGTGGGCAGACCGTTGTCCCACGTCCACTTGGTGTCCTTGTCGGACATACCAACGAATATCGGTAAACCCTGGCTGCGCCAACCCACTCGCACTTCGGTGCTGTCGCCAAAGTTGGTGGCGAGTATGCGAGTGTATTCCTGCGTGAATATACTTGGCTGCAACTTTAACGAGCTATACAATAGCGGTATCTGTGGTAACCAAGACACCTCACCGGCAACGAACTTGAAGCTGTCGATGCCGAGGTCCTGAAGACGCTTCAATCGCGTCAGCCACCATGTTACCGCATACGGATTTGTAAAATCAATCGTAGCTGCCTCCGAACCTGAAGAAGATACAAGTAAACGGCATGAAAATTTGAATAGCTTACGCGAACGTTTGCAAATAAACATCGTTTGGGTTTCTTCTTTTATTTCTGGAACAATACTTTTAACTCAATTCTTACTTTGCCACCACAACGTCTCAACTTGTCCCTCGTGGTTTTTGACAAAGTAAGACTTGCTCAGCGCCTCAGAATACGCTGGGTCGCAGCCTCGGTTGATGAACGGATGTATCCACAGAGTGACACGGAAACCTTTTATGTGCAGTCGTTGCACGAAAGCGCTAACATCGGGGAACTTGACGGGATCGAACTTGGCGGATCCGTAACAAGTCTCCCAGTTATCGTCAATCTCAATCCGACTGTTGTTAAATTTATGGGCGATGATCTCGTCCGCGTAAGTCTCCACGACTGTCTCGTTGACATTGATCTTGTATCGAGCCCAGGTGGACCATATGGGATGCTGGATCATCAGTAAATTTGGGTAACCTTGTGGCTTACCCAGATAGTTTTTCACCGCGTGCTGATGAGCAGTTTTCGAATCCGGGAAGACACCTAATGTGTAGTTAAGCTGAATGCTATTGCGGTGATGATAAGGCGCCTGGTTCTTGGCGATCAGGCACAGGTGCTTATCCCGATAATTGTTTTGATCTAGGAATAGCGGACTTTCCTCGTCCACATAGATGTACATTCCTTTACTGGACAACCAATAACGCTCGGCTATTGCCATGCTTTCAGGATGCGTCGGTAGATACGGCTCCTCCACGTAGTACATATGCTGCACGGGCCAGCGCTGATGGTGATGCTGGGGTCCACCGAACCATTGCGTGTCGTCAGTAAGCTGAAAACAATCGAGAATTTCACCATCGGGATCGGTAAGCGTACGAGTGACAATGACGATGTTTTTCTCGGCATCATAGTTGAAGTCGGATATAGCTGGACTTGCTGTTAGACTCCTTGAGAAAAGGACATTAATCATACTCGTTCCGTCTGAAATATAGCATTCATTTTTACTGCTCCTCCATTAGAATCTATACACATTAAACAGTGGGGACATTAATTAGCAAGAAAAAAACCTATTAAAGCGGAAATGATTGAAGTGATAACTTGGGAAACGGGCGCATGTATGTTGAAAAGTTAATAGACATTAGAGTAAAAAGTTACTCACCGTTTTTCGTAAGATTGAGAACTATGGAATTATAATTATGTTTCATGTCTATATTGATAACGCCATTTTTTATCAACATTTGGACTGCTGTAGCAGCAGTGAGGAATAACAGTATTATCATAGAACGCATCACTGAAACGGACACAATTATTTTCTTATATAATACAAATGTCTTAAAGAAACGTTGCAAAAGCGTTTAGAAAGGATGTTGTGTGTATATATATATATAAGGTGATTGTATGTCTCATAAATATGTCGCTTGTATTTTCGTCTATTATTGAATTTTAATCCAAGAGGAAACAGTTCACTCCTACTGCTTCGTTACAACGCGAATACATTTTACTCGTTATACTATCACTGATGACCAAATAAGGAGTGCCTCATGCCGTCTGCTCACACAACTCGCCCGATAATACAGCTACATTTTGTAGATATTATTATATCATTACGCATATCAAGGACGTATCCAGGTGGAGGCAGGGGGGCAGCTGCCCCCCTCCTAGACTCAATGGGATCCCCGATATATCGCTAAGGTTTATACCTATAATGTAATAATTATGATTGGTTGAAAGCATGGGCGATTCCTTTACAAATAATATAATTAATAGATTTCCCGAGGACCCCAGAAAATTAATTTTTGTATAAATAAAAATATGTTTTCATAAGTACGTAGTTTAATTTATGCTGCATAATTCGCCTACGGGTGAATTCTGTTCTGCCCCTCCTTCCCCTCCTAGATAAAAGTCTGGATACGCTCATGCATATCAATCACTGTCGGTAAATGGATAACTAAAATGGATATGCTCGAAAAAATCATAAATAATGTAATATGCTTAATTCTGCAGTGTACTCGTATATTATTACAAGAAAGGTTATACAACAACATGATATCTAATTGCTAATCACCAATATCTTTGCAGAATTTTTCATATATTATGTAGTTTTTAAATTTCTCGATATCTATTGTCTTATGAACCGCGCAATATATATATACATGTTTTTTTATGTCTTAATCTGTATATACTTACGAATTATTTCAACACGGTTATACAATTTCGTACATATCTTTTAATATTTTTTAGTTATTTAAATGCCTACACACAAACTATTATAATTTCTACTACATTTTGATTATCTGTAGCATTTACAAATTAATAATGTTATTCTCTCGGATATAATTTCCAAATTATTTATGCTTATTTACTCACTATACATTACTCTAACATTAATTCTGTTTGTAGAAGGAATCCTACTGTAATCAAAATATTAATAGCAAAATTTTAGATAAATTGGTAACTGAATTGAAACAAAAATTAAGCTAGATAATAAAATATCTTCATTTTTGTGACATATTTTAGGTTAAACATAAAATGATGATATTAAATTGTTTTCGACACTTATACTTTACATTTTTATATCTTTAGATTTGAACAGTATCACAATTTAAATACTTAAAACGATGTAATTTGAGAAATAGAACTTCCTGTACTTATGTTAGATAATGTGCATACAATAATCCCATATGATTTAATTTTTCACTTTTCTTGCATGCAATCTCGTAGAGATATTGCGTGCAGAAAAGCTTCGAACAATGATCAAACTTTGCTGAACAAGCTGCAGAAAGAAATAGATGTGATTGAATAATTCAAGTTTGAATAATTCTTCGTTTCAAAAGAAAGCTGCAATAAAACCGTTCATAACAAATCAGAAGAATACAATGAGTAGTTGAAATTGCTGAGAGACAACAGTCTCTTTTAACCGGACTGGAAATTACATGCTCGATGACAGAATGATAAAAAAGCCTGACGCAGAAATTCAATCCTTACTAATGAGAGGTAACGAATTTATCTCCCATTTAACTTTCTGTGATTAATTTTCATATATAAAGAGAAAACATACATTTCGCAATAAAAATCTATGACATGTTGCACGACAATTTATGCACATTTGTACAAATAAATGGTTTATACAGCAATCTTTTTAATCCTTTTGTATTTCTTCTACTCTATTAAAATATGGAAGTACACCTAAGGGAGCGGGATAGTCTATCACCCATATTGGTCCATCATGAAATCTATTTGTATACTCATCATACCATATTCCTGCGGGTATATAGATATTGCGTTTATCAGCACCTTCTTCAATTACTGGAGCGACTAGTATAGACTCCCCAAGGAGATACTCTGTAATCCGATTAAGCAGCAACATTTAATTATGTATTATTTACAGATCATCTCGCGTGGTCGTCGCGATTTATCAAGAACATCAATTTATGGATAAAACTAATGGTTCAGATATTTGGCAAATCTGGAATACATGTATTTTTACAATCTTACCGTCATTAATTTCGTGAGCTTCACTGTTGGTCGGATCAACCCACCAAATAGGTGGATTTACGGGGCTGCCGTTTTCGATAGCCTGCTTCATGGCGTTTAGAATTTCGTCCGAGTAATTGGCGTGCAATTCAGTATACTTTCTGCAGATTTCAATGGCCTAGTAAAATGCAGATAAATGTTATTTTTTCGCAATGGCGTTTTGATCTCAGGAGGGAACTGAATTCTTCAATCTAGCATACAGCAATCCATGCATCTCACAATTAGATATGATTTTCCAGGTTACTCACTTCATCATCATAGTCCCATGGCACGAAAGAGTATTGCAACGATGGCATAAAAACACTGGCCTGCAGCCATCTAATGAATAACTCTCTGGATGGACGCTCCGTTCCGTTGAGCGAACCGTCCAGATAGCCGTTGCCGCCGATCATGTCCGGCAGCACGTGGACGTATCCGTTGAGATTCATCTGCAACAGCGTCGTGATCAGCGTGGGCAGGCCGTTGTTCATCGACCATCTGGTGTCCTTATCGATCATGCGAACGAACATCGGTAAATCCTGACTGCGCCATCCCACTCGCACTTCGATGTTGTCGTCAAAGTTAGTAGCGAGTATGCGAGTGTATTCCTGCGTGAATACGCCTGGCTGCACCTCTAGCGGGGCGTTCAGTATCGGCACCTGTGGTAACCAGGACACCTCACCGGCATCGAACTTGAAGCTGTCGATGCCGAGGTCCTGAAGACGCTTCAATCGTTTCAGCCACCATGTCACCGCCGACGGATTTGTGAAATCTATCGTAGCCGCATTCGAACCTGAAGAAGACACAATTAAATGGCATGAAAATTTTAATAATTTATAAAGATATTAGCAAAAAAATTGCCATTATATGCTTCTTCTTAAATTTCGGGATTGCTATTAAATCATCAACTCTTACCCTGCCACCACGACATCTCAACGCGTCCGTCGAGGTTTTTGGCGAAGTAAGAATTGTCCAGCGCTTCAGAGTACGCTGGCTCGCAGCCTCGGTTAATGAACGGATGTATCCACAGGGTGACGCGAAAGCCTTTCTCCTTCAGTCGTTGCACGAGAGCGCTAATGTTGGGAAACTTAACGGGATCGAACTCGGCGGATCCGTAGCAAGTCTCCCAGTTATCATCAATCTCGATCTGACTGTTATTAAAATTATGAGCGACAATCTCATCCGCGTAGGTTTGAACTACTTTCTCGTTGACATTAGCTTTGTATCTAGCCCAGGTGGACCATATGGGATGCTGAATCATCCGTACGTTGGGGTGACCTTTCGGCTTACCCAGGTGGTTTTTCACCGCGTGCTGATGAGCAGTTTTCGGATCCGAGAAGACCCCTAATGTGGAAATGAGCTGGATGGTGTCGCGATGAAGATAGGGCGCTTTGTTCTTGGCGATCATGCACAGATATTTATCCCGATAATTGTTCTGATCGAGGAATAGCGGACTTTTCTCGTCCACATAGATGTAAATCCCTTTACTGGACAACCAATAACGTTCGGCTATTGCCATGTTTGCAGGATGCGTCGGCAGATACGGCTCCTCCTGGTAGTACATATGCTGCACGGGCCAGTACTGGTAGCGATGCTGTGGCCCACCGAACCATTGCGTGTCGTCAGTAAGCTGGAAACAATCGATAAGTTCACCTGCGGGATCGGCGAGCGTACGAGTGATAATGACAGTTTCGTGTTCGGCATCAGTGCTGATGTCAATGGATGAATTCAATTGACTCTTCGTGAAGAGGAGATTAACCATCTTGGTACCGTCTGAAACAAATATAGCATTTGTTCTTCATTAGAATCTGTAAAATGCGGCTAGAATCTATGTTTACAAAAATAGTTGAAAAGACAATTTAGGAAACAATATATATTATACATGTATATAGATAGTAGGAATATATGTGGAGCGCATACGGTTAGAAATTAACGGAAGTGAAAATTTAACAAAATAATAGGAAAAACACAGAAAAAAATTACGTATTATATTCACTCACCATTTTTCGTCAGATTGAGAACGATGAGTTTATTATTATCCTTTATTTCTAGATCGACAATGCCAGTTTTTAAAGGAATTTTTAAAGGAATTTTTCCTGCAGCAACAGTGAAGAGTAGCAGTATTATGAAAGAACGCATCGCTGAAACAGGCGCAATTATATTAATTATGTTTCTTAGATAATACAAATGTCTTCAAGAAATAGCGCAAAAGCCTTTAAAAAGATACTGTGTAGATGTATAGTGCTAATGTGTCTCTCAGATACGTCGTTTGTATTTTCGTCTGTTGTTTGATTTTGATCCAAGAAAACTGTTCACTCTTACCGCTCCGTTCCAATGGTTGCATTTTGCTCGTTATACCATCACTGACGACTAAATAAGCAACACTGCTCATGCCGTCGGTTTATACGTAATCGTCGCATGACAGAGATGTATTCTACTGATATTGTTATATCAGCACAATGAATATCAATCACGTTCGGTAAATAAACGTTCCGCACATCCAATAACTAAAAATAGGATATACCGAAAAAAATCATAAATCATGTAACAAAGCTAGTTCTTACATTGCATATCACTATTACATTACGTAATGGTGTGATATCCAATTTCTAATTATCGATATCCCTGCAAGATTCTCTGTGATTAATATATTAATTATACTTTGGCCAATTATTTTGCCCAAAAAAGTGTGACATAAGTAAAAAATACGTGTGTCTGCATTTTTATAACTTATCAATTTAAAAATGTATTTTTATCCAGAGAACATTAAGAGAAGCATCTATCAAAGCAACGTAAGGAAAAGGATGAAAATTTAACAGACTATACGGTTGTAGCTATGTACGAGCAGATTAAAAATTTAAAATTCTTCTGTATAACTGCTATTTTATACTTGTGTTATTTCTCTTGTACATAGGCGATATTCACGAATCACGGAATATACATATATACGTTTCTTTTATATCTCATTGTTAGTCTATATATTCGTAGGAATTACTTCGATACATTTATATAATTCTCATAAATATTTGTTGTAATAATTTTTAGTTCTAAACTATCTATTACATTTTGATAATTAGCTGCGTTGCACCTAGAAGTTGATGAAACCATGGCATTATCTCAGATATAATTTCCAAGCATTGTTCGGCTTATATATACTTGCTCGACGGAACATTCCGCTGTTATATCACGAAGAATATTAATCATGTTAATTGTCATCCGTAAATAATTAAAACTCGAATGTTCCGAAAAAAAAGCATACATTACATAATATATGCATTAATAATTAGTTTCTGCATTATAGATTATTACAAGAAAGATTACGGGGCGTGATATCCGATTTCTAATTACCGATATCTTTGTAGAATTTTCCGTTTATTGTGTATTCAGGTTTTCAAATATGATTTAATCCAAATTGTCAAATATAACTGTACGAAATACACATTTCATTGCAGTTCATTGCGATAAGTTTTATCCTATCAACAGCATTATCAATCACGAATATCAGATATTCTTTAAGATAAACACTATATCTATTTATTATATCTACAAAAATGTTAAATTGTAACGACATTGTATTAAATATATACAGAACAAATTCGGATGTAAGGATTCAAAGGAGTATTACTACAACGTTAAAATTATCGTTCTTACAATTTAAACAAGATAAATAATTAAAAGTAATGATATGCGTATTTTATTTTATTTTGATATATAATTTTTTTTTGTGCAACATTTGTCAATTTACTATTTTAATTCAAGATTAGAATTAAAAAGTATACTACATTTTATGAAACCATATGGTGTGTCACTCAATAGTTTGGTACACCATCGTATAGATGCAGAGTGGCCACATCCTGGAAGACCCCTCTATTAAATAAACAAATTTCCCACCGTTACCCTGTTTGAACGATAGATTGTCCTCGAAGTGGGTGAATGCGAAACGAGCACAGCTCCATAACAATAAATAGAGATGTATCTTCGGGATCATTTCGCGTCTACGTAGTTTACTCTTACGTCAAGGAAAGTTTTTTGTTCGTAATATCGATCGTGCGTATGATACCTCTCCCCAGAATGTAAAAGTCCTCGATCATCGCTGAAATGTTTAAGATAAGTTTGCCATCGGCGTCGAGTTTCCTGCAATCGGTGTCCGACACTTTGAAATCTTTACGCTCGAGAGCGGTGGGTTTCAACAGAACGCCGATTACCGAGCCACCATAAGTATCATGGAAAAACAAGGCATAGTCCCCGTAACCGTCCTGAAAACGAAACAGACAGTATAGAATACAATGCTTCGAAATATTTGATATTTAATAATAATAATCATTTATTTATTGTATATGTAGCATTTAAATAAAATCGCATATGAATTGTTTTTCTCTTTTGAAAGTGCATACATCGATGCAATTTAATGAGATTGACAGTTTGTAGATTTAATTGTTAATAACTTATTAATATAAATTATCGGGATGCTTACTCTTAAATCTTTCAAGAAACATTGTACAGGATCAAAATCCATGACTGGAATCTTTTGAAGTGAATGGGTCTTGTAAGGATGTAGATCTACTATTTTGGCTTTGCTAGATGTGTCGACTGCTTGCAATCTTCTAGGGATCATACTTGATTTCAAATGTAACAAACAATCGTATTCCACGAGCGGAGGGCGGAATATGGGTTTCACATCCAGGACTGAATTATTAAACGAGTCGTCAAATAATTTCAGCGATTCCTTTGCAATCATGCTCATCCGGTTTAAAACCAACTGCGACGGTGCTTTCCTGGTCCACAAGGATTTCTGCTGATCGTAGGGAGTAGATATGAATAAGAGCGGTAGAGAACTGCGAGCTGTACTAAATAACTTTTCTACGGCAACAATTTCTTCATCTGTAAAATTGAATATGGCATACGATATATTGTCTTACGTAACAAGGTCAGAAGCAATAATAAATTTGAAGTGAGTATTTCCTCTAGTTATCGTTAATTAATTTCGATTTTAGTATCAATTCATAAGTTCAATTACGTGACCATTTCACGATGACGCATTACGGAAAGTTACAGTGTATTGAAAAGTAGAAAACATATGGACTTACTGGTCATCTCGCCATTGAAATTAACAATAACGAGCTCGGTATTCCAATGATTTCTCGCAATAATCTCGAGGAATCGTAGAAATGCCACTTGTGGCACCTGGGCTGGTTTATACGGCTCCGGTGCTAGATACAGCGATGCCATGAGTAGTTCAATCACAACTCCTGGTATGTGAGAGTCGTCCATTAATTGCGCCGACAACCATCGTTTCGCTAAGCAGCAGGCGGGACCAAACGATGGTTGCTGAGAATGCAACCTGATAAAACGAGAATATCATATATTGCATATCTTTTTTATAAAAGTATGATTTTTATATTAACCATCTTTGTAGTTTACTATTAATTATGGTAACGTCTCTAATCACCACGAAGTTTAAGAAATATCTGCGACGATTAAATTTGACACAAAAGGAATCATTTAGAGAAAATGTTATTTTCAAAAATAAAAGATATACTTTTAATATTCTGTAAGAATTATCTTAACAAGAATTCATCAATTTTTACCCATGCAGAGCGCTACTCAATTTCGGCAAATGAAACAATTTGTTTTCCAGTTCAATGGATTCCACGTTGTCTCTGTATTTAATCACTCCATCCTCCTTGACTTGTTTCATCAGAGCAATTTCCTTCTGGAGTGCCACTCTTAATCGGAAAACGAATCCGTTCTGATAAAAGGAGAATTTCATATTACATAAAGAAAAATACTGTTATAAATTTGCAATATACAGAATAATTCATTTACAATACAATTGTTATTACAAATACTATACTACTATACTGTAATACTGTTAAAATAATTCATCATATTAACCTGGTACACATCCACGTAAGAAGAACTGGCCTGCACTTTCATTTCATGCTGAGTTCTGAGGCATTCCGCAATTTGTATATGAAAAGCTGCCTTTGTCTTCTTAATGGCTTCCAGTTCCTCGGGCCATTTCCCACTAGTTGATAATTGTAACGTTGCATCGAGCACGTGAACATACATGGGACATTTTGTGATGTTCTTTGAAAGGATCAAACAATTTTTGTCCTCTTCGGTGACATTATTGATCTTCCGATGGACAGTAGCAAGCGGCGGAAAGATTTCCGCGAATCGGAAAACCGGGCTCGAGCCCTGCACACCGTTTATCGGCAGAGGCATATCGTTCAGCGACATCAAGTTCTTTTCCAAGGTGTTAAAAGCTTGCAGAACCTTTAACGTAGCTTCCTCACCGGTCCCATATACAAAGTGCGTTATTTTGTGCTAAATAAAAGTATATAGTCATGAATTACGCAAAAAATGGAAAAAACGGAAAACGATTGTATTAAGTAGCACTTGTGAAATTACCTTGTGCAATCTTAACAAATCTTCCATTTGATCCGCGATATATAAATAGTGATATTTTGAGATATTAAACTTTATGTTTAGCAGAAACACTATTATCTTCTTGCATATTATTCTCTTGTCCGCCAGAGTTTTGCCTTTTGACCAAACCACAGCCTCACGAATAGTTCCGTCTTTAAATCTACGTATTTCGGACTTGGCGCCCCAAAAATTTCTAAAGTCAGCTGCCTGCAAAATAAAACACGGAGGCTTATTGTACCTTGCTATGTACAATATAATAAATAATAATTTAAAATAGTATTCTGCCTCAGAAATCATTAGACTTCAATTATTACACATTCTTTATTATCACGTTGTTTAAGACATTATTTCAATAGCTTGTGCTTACTTCTGGTAAATTAGCTTCAGGCCCTTTGTCCACAATGTCGAAACATGTTTCAGGATTCAATTCTAGTCCAATAACGAGCTTCCCAACACTATCTGGCATCTCCTCGGTGCACTCCCATTCCTTACATACACTGGGTAATACGCACAATCGATTAATCCTATCTCCTAGACCTCTTTTCAGAACATCGGAAAGTAACTTAATCGCCTGACTACGTTTATCAGGCCCGTAATTCAGTTTGTTTTCAGTGCTAGATTTAACATTCACCATATTCTCTAAAACTGACTCTTCCTGAAAACTACACCAAACAGGAGTGGCGAGTTATTAAAATGAATATGGCACTCTCAAATACAGAAATTATCGTAATATGTTCTCTTCGTATAAATTACCATAAAATGTGATCGAACACTCTGTTAAATGGTACATTTTGCATGAAAAGTGCATGAAAGCTATCCACGTGTATGTTATCCAAATGCTTCAGACACAACGCCGCTTCTCTCTGTACCCATGAAAAGGTATCCTTCGACAGATTCGCCGCGAAATTGTGATAACCGGTACTGTCAAGAAAAACACAATCGTAATAATTGTGATAATGTGACACTTGTTTCGCATTATCCTTGTCCACGCACATGGTAATTCCGTTCTCGCACCAGTTCCCTTGTTCTGTGTCAAATAAATACAATCGATATCTCAGATAACGCATGAGAACAGCGTAACTTAACTGGCTACTTTTTTCAAATACCTAGACAAATCCAGACGTTCCGTACAATCTGATAGCTACTCATGAAAGTGTTGAGCTTCCTCTCGCGCAGTAAGTAGATTACGAACATAGTAACGATGTGGCTGGTGAAGCCGTCGTAGCCCTTGTTCAACCCGCGTTGGCGCAACCATATTTTCAGCAAGATTATACCGTCCCTCAAATTTGGATACTCTTTTATCGCTTGCACAATCTCGGAATTTGTTTTCGACATTACTAGGTCGCGCAATACCAGAGAATTGTAGTGCGGTGTGGGCGGTAAAGATGCTACACGAAAGGAAGACAATATGAAAAATAAGAATCATAAGTTTCCGCGGATCTACAGAATGATCCGTGTAAAGTATTAAAAATCCATGCACCAGCGTGTAAACTATCGTACCGTCTTCCACAGGCTTCTCGTCGAAATACCATCCTGGTCTAACGCTGTTTTTCTCCGGCAGAAATCTGTTTAATTTAAAGCTAGTGTCCTGTGCGGATACGTGTATAACTACGTCCACCTTTTTGTTCAACCTTCCGCTGGGCCGAAGTTTCAAGGAGGGTGTTAGACTGTCGCCGACAAATCTCATGCTCTCCGCGACGTCGCTCCCTATAGCCGATGCCACGAATGCCAGGTATGTCGCTCTTTTTCTAAAATACACGTAGTTCTGATAATCCTGCTTCCGGAATAAACTAGCCGGCATCTCCACCATTACGTCCACGGTAAAGGAAGGCCCGAGAGCACATCCGGAATCGTAGGAGCCAACCGCGCGAACGCACGACGGCTTCAAGAACTTAAAAACGCTTTTGGTTTCCTTCGGTATTTGCGGCACGGGAACGCGAACGGCCAGTTTATGGTCCAAATCATTATCTACCAGCTGCAAAGTACATCGATATAATAGATCAAACATTATCTTATTGCCCCGTGTCGCGCAGCTCAATCGTACTACTAACCGGAATTTCTTGAGTCTCTTCGATAGACTCAATCGCTGCTTTCAACTTTCCGAACCAAGTCTCGAACAGCGTTACATATTTATCTGCGAGTCTCACTTCGTTGCAAACCTCTTCGATTTGCAGACGGAACAAGTGCGAGTGAAATAGAGTCTCGGTTTCTCTAAGCTGGCTGAGTTCCTCGACCGTCGGCTGCCTGTACAAGGAGGTGTTTTCCAATTTCTTCTTCTTCTTGGGCACCTTGGTTAACTCATCCGTGACTTTCTTCCTCCTCTTCCCTTCATTCACCGCGCTCGTTTCGTTTTCGCCCACTCCGAGGGCAACCTGTCGTTCAGGCAGAGCGAGAAATTTATTTATTTACTCGAGGAATCTGCAGGGGTGTAGCCACCGCAGACTTCTACGCTCTACCTTCCAGCTGAAAAGTGAGGCAAGAGTTCCGCCATGTCTTGTTAGATAAATAAAGTTGCTCACGTGTGCATGTCACTGACAGACCGATACCTTTTCAGCTCAAAGGCAGCACAGTTGTATAGAAGTCTGTGGTGGTTACTTTGTATCCATACAATGATCTACGAATCCATTGAGGTCTGGTCTCACCAACGTTATTTAACTCGAAGCTTAGCTTAATTCGTTCTTCGTCTCTTTCCAGCTGTTACTTCAGAAAGGGGCAAACATAAATTAAACTAAGATTAAAGCGACGTTTGGTGAAACCAGGCCCGAGTGAGATACTCCGCATCGCTTTGGAGTCATGTGAATTCATACACCGTTTTGCGTCTGTCTTGCGGACATAAAGCCCAATGTCCACGATGCTAGAACTCGGTCCAAATTCTAGTTTCGAGAAATCTGTAGCCAATCAACGTGCAGCTATTCCATAAAAGCTGCAAGTTGATTGGCTACACGTTTCTCGAAACTAGAACTTGGACCAAGCATCGTGGACATTGGCCTTTACACAGTTTCGTTAGACAGAACATTGTCGTCAACAAAAGGTTTCGCATCTAACTAGATGGAAGAGGTTGTCCGAAAAGAAACCGGCGCACAAGGCGGATGGAAAACCGGTATATGAATTCACACAAGATTTTGACTTACTGGGCTACCTACATCCTGCTTAAAATATATATATTAAAATATATACAATTATGCGCCAATACGTCGAATTTAGAAGCGACAGAGATACTTTCAGTCGGCGTTACTGCACGGAAACACAATAAAACAACTTGAGGTTAGAGATCGAAATCTGACCCGCTGCCTCGCCGAATAAATAAGACACGTTAATAGAACCTGGCGTACCGTCGTAGGCCCCTTCATTTTCCCTCCGCTGCTACGTCACTCTCGGAAACGGATTTCAATTCTCGCTCGAGACTCGCAAAAAAGCGATATACTGGCTGTGCTATCTCGACGCGTCTTGCCACACGTGCTCGCTTGGCTCGCCAGGCTCCCACCTCCCACGCTTTCCCGCAAACGTGATCAAATCTACGCGTCGCGACATCTCTCCTTCTTGCTTCAGAAGCTCACGCGCCTCCTCGTCGGTAAGAGCCGGGCTCAGGATCCTGCAGTTATCTGTTTTACCGACACATTCGAATGCAGTTTTTGCGCTGGTAAATCTTTTTATTTAGCTTTTACGCACGAATTAATGCCAGGATAAGTTGCGGACAGAAGTCTAACGAAAGAGATATTGTTATTTTGAGCATAAAAGCTAATGGAAAGATTTACCAGCGCAAAAAAAAAACAGATGACTCCAGGATCCCGCACGTGTGCGATATTGACGAATTAGGGGATCACGACCGCGGCGAGAGCCGCGCGTTTCCAATTGGAACGCCACCGTTCCGCGAAGTAATCGCATTGCAGATTCCTCAAACGCGATCCGTCCCGCTTTTCCGGTAAAAGTCGTTGCGTAACGGCGGAGATCGTTAATCGCGACGTACGCTCTCACTTTACGTCGTCGTCGCTTCGCGCGCGCGGAAAGGATCGTTCGTGAAAGCGCGCGCGGGCGAGAGAGAGCCTCCGAGGGTGCTCGAGGGCGCGACAGTTATCGGCGGATGCAGAGGCGCGACAACCCTTCTCCTCCCCCCGCCCCTCCCCCCACCCCCTGCCGGCCGCGACTGTCGACGGCGATGTCAATGACAGCTGGAGCGCCGACGACGGCAGTGAATCAAGCGAATGGCGTACGCGCGCGGTGAGCGCGCCTGTGCTCCGAGTGCCAGATCGAGCCTCGCCTGACGTTTCGCGCGAACGCCCCGGGCTCGCCGCGGCCGCCGACGTTCCTCGCGCGGTCCCCGCGACGAGGATGCGCCGCGCGTAGAGGAGTGGCCTCCCCCGCGCGCGCACAGAGGAGTCCGGCGGGCGCCGTGCGCGCCGTGTTTATCGCCCATCCGCGGATGTTTACGGCTGGCATGTTAAATGGCAATGAACATGGAAGTGGCGGAGGCGTCCGGGGTGGCGTCCGACGACGCTAGCTCGCCGGGCGGACCCGCGACCGCGCTCGAGAGCGGGCCGTCGCTGCGCGCGGCCGGCGGCGACGGCGGCGACGACGACGGCGGTGACGCGCGACCGACGACGAGCGACTGCGCCGCGACGGGGGTGAGGCGCGAGGAGGTCGCGAGGAGCTCGCCGCGGCCGGAGGAGCTCGACGCCGAGGGTTCGCGCGCGCCGCAGTCCCCGTTGGCCTTCACCATCGACTTCGGCGGCAGCAAGGAGGTGGACACGGCGAGGTATCAGAACCTCTTCGAGAGGTACAACGCCAGGCACAGGCGGAACCTGTCCACGTCCAAGGTACCGAGGGTTTTCTGTCCTTCTTCCCGACATATGTCCCGCCCAAGGGGACATTTAAACGCGTAAACAAACTGTTAGCGGCGTGCCAGCAGCTTGCCAGCGACTGATTCCAGCAGAATGTCACAGCGGATTGGCATCGAGCTCGCGCTCCGCCCGCAGAGAATGCAATCTGACGGCATATTGCCAGCGGAAACCAAACGGAATTACTCCGTGATCGTTTAGATGAATGTATTCGATTCGTTGGAATCATGAAGCGGCAGATTCTGATTGATTTCCGATTGATGGCCAGTCTGTCGTCACGGGTTCTGCTAATAGATTCTGTTACATTTCTGCTGGCATTCTGCCGAGTTTGCAGAAGACGCTGTACGCGATCTCTCTTCGACAGATTTAGTTGTTCGTGCAGCGAGCTTGGATGTTACAACCGTCCGTTTGTAATCAGATACATAACTGTTGAATCTGATAAATTGTCATTCCATGTAATCTAGATGTGATATAAGAACATAAAATCGCATTAAATTCTCTTGTCAAAGAGCTTTGCATAAAATGTGTATTGTAACGATGGTTTTAGGTAGAGGTGAAATCAAAGAAGCCGGGCACTATACTGTCTCCAAACTTGGTGCAGAAGCAGAAAGTTCCTAGCACTCATTCGGAGGGTTACTTTAGCAGCGAGGACGATACGAAGCGAAAATCTGACCAATTATCAGAAAGACTCAAACAATTAGGTAAACAGATATCGGCGCTTTCGCTCCTCCTTTCTCTCTTTCTGGAGGACAATTCCGTTTGATATTTACAATTAATGTATTTTAACTTGTAAAAAGTCAATAGTTGCAATGATTACTTAAAAAATTAAATGTATAAAAAGGAATAATGTTGTATAATATTTTAAGTTAAATAACAGTTGCTTGCAAAATTCATTATTAAATTGCTTTACTGAGAATAGTCTGGTAGAGGAATCTTTAGAATGGATTCCTGTATTGGAACTGAATACCAGTATGTATGAGTCATGGTGAAGTCATGTTCTTGGAGCTCCTTAATATTCCTTACAAGTGCCTTCTACCTATCCTGAATGATGCAGCCTGCTGACATATTAATGACTCTGGTGTCATAATCGTTCCTATCTTAGGAGTTATGCGTGATTTTTCTCCAGAAATTATAAAGAATACTGACTTTCAATTCGTCATTTTTATGCCGATTCTATTATTTTTTAAGATGATTTTCCACTTCGCCTCCGAATTACAACGACTAGAAAGCAGATCTGCTTAAATTTTTAAGAAATTGCACGCATATTAATTTTTATAAATAAATTTTTGTTACTTTTCCTACATCTTATTTCGATACTAATTATTAATTCGATTCTGTATATGGTCCTTCAGGTGTCAAGAATCCTCTGAGAGCACATTCTAGCACAAAGAAGTCTACGAGTGAACAAGTAGATCCCTCTCATCAAAATAAACACTATTTAATGACAAGGTCCTGTGATGGTGAATTACGTCACAGTCAACTGTCGTCTCAAGGCCTCTCTCTGGAATTGGAAACCAACGAAAACGTGTATTGGACATCTCAGAGGTCCGCGACGATAAACGATCTGAGTCGCATTCAGATCAGCAATTACGACGACGACGAAAATGAGAAGCAGTACACGAAGAACATCGAATATATCGACGCCAATCACGAGTGCAAGGAAGTGAACGAAGTGAACGATGTCGAGGACAACAACAAAGTGTCTAATATGAATTATCTCACTGATGATTTCAATATAAAGAATTCCAACGAGCGAGAGAACAATTTGTCGAGCGATCAGAGAGAGCAATTCGTTAGTTACGCGATGGATCTGAACGCGGACGATATAGCGGATACCAATCTGGATGTGTTTAACGTCAGCAACGTCGACGCTAGTTCCGATGGTGCGGTGAGCGAGGCTGGAACGTACACGATCCACAAGGACTATACCGACGAGGAGAAAGCGAGAATGGACATCGACAAGGTTTTCAGCGTCGGCGTTCTAACTGAGGACGAGAGCAACGAGGCATATGTTCATAATTTTAAGGTAGATAACGTCTACGAGCGTCCGCGCGTGTATACGTAATGTTTACGAAATAATCTCTTGTTTTACAGATGAGCATTTCGCGCGATAGTAACGCGTGGATATCGGAATGGGCTACTCAAGTAGCGGAGCATAACTCTCTACCTCCGATAATAGGCGGCTCGACGGGTCGCACGCCGCCTCTAAGTCCCACCAAGATACCGTCTCCAATCCACGCCAGATCTCAACGAGTGTCACGTAACCACTGTGTATGCATCGCGCATTTTCAAGTATATATAAAAACGATGAGAGCAGCTGTGAAATTTATAGACAAATTTTTTGTAGAGTAGCAATGTTTTTTATAGTTTCCTCAATATTATAAAAATCCAAAGACTTTATTGTTCCTTTTCTAATTGTCTCGTGCTTTTTCTTTTTTCCCCTGCTCTAAACATTTTTACTTCTTTGGGACGCAGGAACAGTCGCCCGACCGCAATCTGGACACGGACTCGTATGTACGAATAAAAGAAAGGCTCGGTTTAGTTTCAAGTCAGCATCAGATCATAGACTCCGGCGGAGAATCCGATGACGACACCAGCAACAGTTACAACACGCCGCCTAACAGCTCACAACGTACACCTGTACATAGTACCGTAATTAGACGTGGCAGCTTGTCCGAATCATTGTTTCGGCGAGCGAACAGCAACGAAAATAGGCGAAGCGTCCGAAAATACTTAAGTTCAGCCAAATCGAAGACTGCTGATACTAACGTAGAATTACTGAAGAGCCCGTCCCAAGTCTTATCACCTCTCCATTTTGAGAGAAGGAGTAGCTCTCTAGATAGGTAAAGGATCCGTTTTACATTCCGATAAATTAATCTGTTAACAATAATTAGCAGTTTTTGTCAGCGGTAGAATGTACAATTTCGTAACTGTATAGATTAGTATCGAATTGTTTTACGCTTTGAGAAACTCATTTTTCTGTAATACAGGAAAGAATATGCTTCTGATACAACGGAATCTAATACGTCCAGAAGGAATAGCGCGAAGTATAAGGAAGATCTTAAACATACGAACAATCCTGTTTTAAGTCATCTCAGACCACCCACACCGAAATTGACTAACAGCCCAATTGTTAGCCGCAAGGCTGCTACAGCAAAGATTCTCAATTCTCCCATGTTAGACAGGCCTAAGCATTTGGCGAAATCGTCACAAGCGAAAAATATAGGATATTTTACGTGCGTTGAAAATAGGTACATATTTTTCATGTTCATTACATTACATAGGATTTTGAAACATCACATTTTCAACAATTATAATCTCAAAGCGATTAGTCTCATGTATGTTTATTCTTTTATAGTCCGTATATGCTGAGAAAATCCAACAGCACTACAAACTATCATGAAGGAACTAGTTATTTTGATAAGGACGTGTCTTTTAAAGCGCCTAACATGCTACGAAACAGTCCAGAGCTTCAGCGGCATCTCAATATACAAAGATCGTCAAGTAATGCGAGTATTAGAAACATAAAGTCGCAGAATCTCGTATCGCGTCGCAGTAGCTTCAACAGTGACATTGATAGAATATCAAGAGGAAAGTATGCCTCTATTGTTGCCTCCGATAGTAGTAGCGAAGCTGGGGAACAATTGAGAAAGTCTCCTCTGATGCCAATCTCGTCTGGAATTAAGTTGAATAGGGCCTTCAGCATAAGAAGAGCAAGGTATCTCACTCGAAAAGTATAAGAACTCCAGCAGTCTTCTGTTTTAATTTTCTATAATAAATTAAAAATGGAATGTATTATTTACAGATTAAACTGCGAATCCGATACAACGCCGAATACAACCCCCGAGGAAAGGCGTAGAAGAGCGCAGTCCGAAGTTAAGACTGTAGCACCTGTGACTAAGCAACAAAGCTATCATCGTATTCGCACAAATAGTGTTGGAGCGCACAGTAAGGAGTTATCGAAGAAACCTGAGACAACGAAGTTCAGAGCGCCGTCTATATCTAGGACCGATACCGGGAGATTTAGTATGAGAGCTCCAAAACCGACTCACGTAAGCATCTGCATAAGAGATTACTTTGTCTGCGGGATACTTTGAATTATGTTTCTTGTCCTTTTTTTTCTCAAGCATCCCCCCGGTAGCCAGAAAACCAATCAGAAGCCAAGTAAAGATCACAAAAAGTCCGGCAGAAGTAATTCCAGTCTTACGTCTAAGGAAGTGGAGTTTCAGAATTGGAAGAGGCGGAAAAGTTACGATCCGATGAAAGCAGCGGCCGAAGGGAGAAAGAAATTAATAGACAGTACAAAGAAACATCACAGTACCGAGGACGGTTCTGGCAAGTGAGTGATACGGAAACATATACGGAACATTTGCGCGGGCGGTAAACGTATTTCAGTTTTCGTAAAGTGAGATGTGTGATTCCAGTTATGACAATTCCGTGCTGAGATCTGCAAGTTTTCATGGTACAGGAGGTGCTCTCTCGTTAGCCAACGATTGGTCGGATAATGAGTTAAATTACTGTTATGAGGATAACCAAGTACCACCGCCTAGTAGTCCGCAGCTGGTATGTTCTGGGATATAATGCTACTAATTAATAAACTGTAATCGTATAGCAAATGCTTTATAAAATCTGTAATTGATTAGGAGAGCGACAGTGATTTAGAGACTTCATCTTATCTGCAAACAACTCAGAATGTCGTATCCGCAATGTCCGCTCGCATGACAGGATACCGTCCTCCGCTCGTTTCCGACAACGAGAGCGACGAAGACACGAGTCACAGCCTGCATCAGAATATATCGAAAGGATTACGCCATCCGAGCGATACGGAGAGCAGCGACGAGCAACATCCTATGTCACAATCTCCTGTCTCCAATACTAAATACAACAAAGAATTTAGGTGCCTACACTTCCCTTTTCTCGTATTTTGATAATATTTCTCTGTGCGTATTCAACTGTCTCTTTTTAGTTTGCGTAAAGCAAAATTGGATCTGCAACGAACAAAACCCGTGTCTTCCAATATGAGCAAAGCTAAGAATTTATCACACGACGCTCACAGCAAGTCTGAGTCGCTTTCCAATATCAATAGAACAGATTCTGGACGACCTAGCACACGAGTTAATAGAGGTTTGAGCACGGTAAGAATAACATCTTTTCAATTTTAATATAGTAAAGTTTAGCGTGTAACACACAAACACATGTATGTGAATGTAGGGGCCTAAAAGCAAACCAAAGGAACCGAAAAAGCCGTTGGCGCCAAATGTACGGGAAGTCGAGATGCAGAATTGGAAACGTCGCAAGAGCTATGATCCCATGAAAGCTGCTATGGAAGGACGGAGAAAAGCCGGTCTGGCGAAGAAAAATGCAAATTTGTCGCCGAGGTAAATCATTGATTTGACTTTTCATAAACGAAGAAATGATATATGAAAAATTTTTTTGGCAACGCAAAAATCCAGATGTCACTGTGTCTTTTGCATTGTCTAGTATATGTTATTATTCTACTAATTGAGAAAACAATTATTTTACTTGTTATACTTTGTTGTTAGGACCGATAGTGATCGATAATCTAAAAATAATGTGGCAAAATAAGCAAGCGGTATGATACAAACTCATTTGAACATTTTAGATTCTCTCATTTTATGTAAATTCTCTTAAGAGATACATTTTTAATGGATGTTTTTCACTTTTCAAAGATATGAGACACTTTTTACTGACACAAATGCTTGTTTTTTGTATTGCACTAACTCAGAGCTCTTGCTGCAGATTAAAATTTTAAGAATAATAGAACAGATACTGTACCTATGTTTTGCATTAGTTCACTTATATTTTAGTGATGTGATGCTTTTGCACTTTGTTCATTATCTAATTTCCTATCGTTCATAGCGTTCTATCAGACAATCGAAGACTCACATTTATTTCTATGGAAAACAATATAGAGTTATAATTAGTTCTGAATACAAAAGTCTAATAATTTTATTTGTTTAATATGGAGATTTGACTTGATCAAATAGTCTAACTTTAGCGATAACGTGATATGTAAATACGCGTTAACAAAGCTTTTTCATCTGCCTTTTGATAAAAAAGACAGTGTAAGTAAGATGGGAGAGATTTGTTTCTTCACTTGCTTGTAATTCAACTGCACTTTTACTTATACTTCTATCTGATTTTAGCCACGTAGCGAGATCACAGAGCTTTCATGGGTCAGTAGGATTAGTAGTCAGTGACTGGAGCGACGAGGAACCGGTCATATCTGCAGATGAAGGTCCGCTTTACTGAGATTGTCTCAGAGGAAGTGGGTATTACAAAAACGAGCACATATGTGAAAATAAGATGAAGCCAATTACAAAAATTCTGATATTCATATACATATATAGTATACAAATTGCAAAAATTTTACAGGATGTTATAGGAACTAAGCACTCCTATATCTAAATATAAATCTATTGAAAAGGATTGTACGAGCCAAACAATTAACTGAAAAAGTCTTTTCTATATTGTAAATTTGTGGGCTATCGACTTATTCGATTGCTAAATCCTGAGTTACAAAAATGCGCTTCCTAAAGGTGATACTTAAACATTATATGCTAAAATTTACGATATTAGTATTGAAACGTCCAATTGTTTGTAATTAATTTGTACGAGACCGTCTTAATTTATTTCGTACTTTTTATTATGTAAAATGGAAAGTATTGCCTAAATATAAGGAAATATTTCATTTGTACGATAATATTAAAAAGAAAAAGAAGATTAATAAAAGAGACTCAAAATATCTCAATTATCGAACGAGAATATAATAATAATATGGTATGCAATTTACAAGGAGTGCTAAATATACAGAGAAATATATGTGTGTCATTGGTTTAATTATGATTGGACCAATCGTGTAGCGTTTATGTACAAATGTTTTTATCTATAAAAGTGTATTTTATTTCGCACTGGTGCAGGCGATTCGTTTAATTATATTTAAAATATTTACTTGAATAATATCTTATAAAGCATATTTTTCAATAAAAATGGAAAGAGCAATCGCGCGAAAAAACTTTACGTATAGATTTATATATCTTTCTTTATTTTGCGGTTGATCAAATTATATGAGTTGCATTACTTGTAACAGCGGTCTTGAACACACATTGGTACTCGCGATTTCTTTCTGTTAATGCAATTATTGACAGAATTATCGACGGAAAGAATGTTGTGTTAAGCTCTCTTCCAAAGCGCGCAATAAATTATAGTAAATATTTTTCCTCTACGATAATTTAATGTGATCATGAAGGGCTTTACGATGATCTTAATCATTAAGGTGTATATATCACTATTGATGGATTTAATTGTCCATTCTTTCTCTTGATTCTTCTTTCATTTTATGTAAGAATTAACCGACATTTCTGTCAATTTGGTTCGAAGAAGTTGAATTATCTGTAACATACTCGACCAGGTAATATTAAATGACACTGACATAAGACATATTTTATACTTGTTCACGGGATTGTATCACTTGTTCGTCATGTGCTTGTTGTTCCAATATAAATTTGATGAAATTTTATCTGAATTTCCCAGAGAATTTGATGAAATGTATACAAATTCGTTGTGCATATCGCAAGCATTATGATAAAGAGTTATATCGATGCTCCCTTTATTGCATAATTCTTAAACGATTGCTCCATCATATTAAAGCAATTCCTCTATGTTTGCTTTAATATTTTAGCGTTCAAAGAATGAAAATTAAAATTGGTAAATTTATATTTTCTTATCAATATAATTTACAATTTATTAATTTGCGACATGTTTCTCACTGTGGGATTATGCAATAAAGGTTGCAGAAGAATGTGATATTACGACAGGAATAGAAAGTTACTGAGTTAAATATGGTAGTAATACGAACTTTTTTTGTTAGAAATTAATAGATAAATGTATCATAGTTAAATTTCCATTACATATTCGGTTCTAAAAATGTTTAATTCTGTATTAATTCTGTATGTTTTCTGCGCTGTGCAGAATTTGTTAATGTTGTAAAAATAATTATAAAAGTACGATGTATTTCTATCATTGAAATTTAAATTGATTTTTAATTGTTTGGTCAGTTGCTCACAAGAAATATTATTTCAAATAATATCTTTTCAAAATGCATTCTTAAATTTATAGAAAACTGACACTTGATAGAATCTATTATATTTTATGCAGTAACATGCCATATTGGAAGTTGGTCCTTCTTTTCTTTTTTTACAAATTTATGTATACAATTAAAATATCTTGCAAACGTACAAACTTCTCACAATTCGTGAACACAAATTTATTTCTTATTCTTTCCTTGAAAAGAAATGGGCTTCCAATGTGCACACACATACACGAACCACAATATTTCCAAGATAGATACAATAAAATACATAGCACGATGTATTGCGTTATTTTAATTTGTAACTGGAAATATGAGGGTCATAAAAATGAAAAAAAATTATAGTTTATCTTAATTTTATTTTTCTCGGAAAATATAATCTCGTGCAATAAAGAGAAATCTCATTATTTCTAAAGATACTTGCTGCTCAGATCCTCACTTTTCTAGGTAAATTTACCGAGCAACGATTTGTAAACTTATAAGTTTATAATTTTATTTTGCCAAGGAGCCTTTTCTTTTTATTATAAACAATACCGTATATCAATGAATGATGTCTTATCGTTATGATCTAAATCATCTTGTCTTTATGTTATGTGCACACAATTGCTGTTATTCGCATAATAGCGTACAAAATGTATGTGTTTCGCATCTTGTTTCGTCACACAGAAAGAAGCGTGTCAATATATAAAATAACAATGCGATATATTTTTGTATATTCGGAGCCTACAGCCGTAAGCGCGTTAAGTTCCAATTCTACAGTTGATTAACTTTTATTAGAATATGTACACAATTCTTTTGCAAAATGTTATTACATGATAGCGCGAAATATAATATCAGCATCTTAAATAAGAACGTGTCAGTCGATCATTAATTAATTAAGCCCATTATTCCGCCGCGAAACATAGGGACTCGACAAGTTGTCTCCACCTTCTCGCGAGTACTTCAGGAATCAGAATTCAGACGGGCAGGTGATTAGCCTGCGGCATCCTAGTTTGGTGTCAGGGCTGCTGACTTGATGACGACTAGACTCGCCAGTAATACATGTATGGCAGAATACTCTCGGTGGCTTGTTCATTTATTTGCTAAACAGCGCATATTTCTCTGCGCCACGCTCGCCACTATCAATCGATCATATATATCATAATAATATATAAATGTAAATCGCAAAGCAGCCGTTTATTTGGAAAGACAGCAGGCGATCGTGGAGAAGAATTGAACGCTACTCTAACGAGCTGAAGATCCGAATTAAAATCTGACTAGAAATTTCCGAGCAAGGAGTCTACCCCTGGTGAACAGAGATACTCGTCATACTCACAGCTTCGTGTAAGATATGGCGAAAAAAAAGATTTGTTCAACTCACTTTCTTAGACTCAGAAGACAAAGTAGCAATCCACAACGGTGATTGAGGGCCGTTTCCACCATCTCAATTAATTTAATCGGCTGATTCAATTAATATCAGAGGATGCGAAACTACTTCTTCAACTACCTAAGTTCCAAAGAAGTAATTTAATACAGATGTCATTTTTTTTACTATATCTTACACGAAGCCGTCAGTGTTGGCGAGTATCTCTGTTCACCAAGGTAGATTCCCGGTTCGATTTTTGAGTGTTGGACTCTCTCTTATATATAGAGAAGATGGTGAGATACTCTCGGGAGGTAACCAGTTCCTTCCGAGAGATAGACGATCGAATAAAAACCGACAATTTCTAGCCGGATTTGAACTCGGGATCTCGCTTACTGCAGCAACGCAAAACTCTTTGTGCCACACAATCACCACGTGGGTCTTATTGTAATAGGATGTATTATGACATTAGAGATTTCAGAGAAGATAGAGTTATATGTACATAGACAAACGGAAGTATGCCAGGCTGATATCCAGCATATATTGATAATTCTCTTGACGTCAAATGTTTTGGAACTGAATGGAAAAGATAATACCGAGATACAGCTGTCGGTTGAAACGTATATTGTTTCTGTAAGCGACAAACAAAACAAAGAGATTCTGAATTCACCGTAAAGCAATGTGAAATGCTAAAATCCAGAACAAAAGTTCGAATGCGGCAAACAATTTGCTTTTTAAGAATTTAGAAAATGAACTAGCCCATACAGCACCGAAACTTTCAGAAACATTTCAGAAACATTGCAACGTTGCAACAATGTTTTCTGAAATGTTTCTGAAAGCTTTGGTGCTGTATGGGAGATTATTGTTAATAGGAAGGCTAATACACCATCCGCTACACCGCTTATACTTCGAACTTTCGGTCGAAGAAGGACATCCTGAGGACATCCCGGACAAGTCCGGGATACATTTTCTTATTTCGAAAAATAATAAAGTGATATTTGGAAAGATGGTACAAATGCTTTCTAGGACGTACTGCAAGTCGATTGATATTCTGACAGATATCCGCGCACAGGCGGGTCGAAAATCTGTTTCTACTGTGGTTATTTGATAATAACGTCATCGTCTCGGTACCCCTTTTATTGTTTAATACTTGTAGACTCATGCCAATAGGTTTATCGATCGATTTCTTTCGTAAGCTATTTATCTATGACGCAACATTCAAGTGGTTTGTCTACCCTGATTTCTCTATTTATCATTGGCTAGACATTAGCTAGACTGTTGTTATAATAGATAAAATAGAAAAAACACTTTGTGGCGAGCGTGGTGCCTTTCAGAAAATAATTCTACAAAATTCCGCAAAAAAAATGTACTGCCAGAATCTAAGAAATTCTACGTAAATTTAAAAAGTGTTATAAAAATCATCATGAAAATGCTAGAATTGAAACACTTTTGTTAATTTTCGCAATATTCTACAAGTAAGCAGATGTTTCAATTCTTTAAGATTTTGTTGTTTCTCAAAATTTTAAAACTAGTAAAGTTTTGTACTAATTTTTTTACAAAATTGTACATTTTCATGAAACACTACTTGCAATAATTTCTTGATTAGAGAACATTGTAATTTGACGTACTATTTCGTCGATATTTTTACACAAATCTAAATGTTTCAACGAAGATGTAAAAATTTCAACAAATTTCTATTTCAAGTCAATTTTTTGTAGTTATTTATAGCAAATTTTCCGCCAGGGAATAGACTGTATTTCCGAAATTTATCATAAAACGTCGGACAATCTTTCTGACTATATCGTATCTCTAATTACTTTTCTAATATCAGCCAGAATGTAATATCGTCACTCGTGATAGCTCGTGAACAAAGCGCTGATATCAATCGACACAGAATTAGTAGCTAAACATGTGTGAAAGGACATATTGTAGTTACAACGTCAAAGAAATAACGTCTGACTCAAGTGACGCATTAAAACAAATGTTGAGTGCTGCAAAATTTAGCAGACAGTGCAAATTCGATATCTCATAGTGAGAATGTATGGCGCAAGCTAGCAATTCAGAAAAAAATAGTATCGCCGCTGGCTTTACTCCTGTCGAAAGAAGAGACGAAATTCTAGTCTCTAGTAGTTTGTTCTTCTATAATATTGAATAACTTAAGATATAAGAAATAAAATTACTGCCAGTTCTAGTCAAATAATATTACTTATTTGTAATTTATCAGTGGCGAAAAAAATATCAATCATGTATATAAGAAATGTTTTTACGTTACTTAGGGTGATAATAAATATTGCCGTATGTAATAAACTCCGATATTGCAAGACAGATACCATGAAAAGTTGCAGCCATGAAATAAATTTTTCATATGTACGAAAAACAGAGATTAAACATCCCACGATCAAAAGTATCTAATAATTTCCTTCAGTGTTACCGAATTTTCTACCAAATGTAAAAAGGAATCACTCATATTTAATTTCTCGTAATCAATTTCATATCAAATGTGTACTCACGTTTCGTGGCATGATTGACCAAATCTCGTGACATGGCGGGCCAAACCTCGTGGGATGATCGAGACTTTGTGGCACTAATTTGTATAACACCCCCGTATTAATCACACGCGACAGGAAAGGAAACACGAAAAATATACGATTGCACCAAGTTACTATTTGCACTTGGTATTGCAGCTTATAAATTTATCCGATGGTACGAATTTTCATCAACAGAAATCGTCGATGTATAAATTTAAACTATTGATAAGTAAATGTTACAATATAATTAAACACGGATAAGATTAATTAATATTTCATTCTTCAATTAAATGTTCGTCAATTAAACGCGATGAAGTTCTGCATTCTGACCAACATTTGTATGATTCAGTTAATAAAAGAAAATTTTCAAGATTATATTTTCGTTAATAAACAAGAAAACTTGAAAATTAAGTGATCTATGCTTCGCCGAGCGTCGTAGACCGAGCGTTGATTCCAAGAAATGACGTAGTGCCATAGACCCGAACGCTATAAACAACTCGGTTGAAAGCCGAGCGCCGGTTTGAAAAAATGACGTAGCGCCGTGAACACCAAGGTCGAAAACAGTCTATTATGCCGAATTAATTTGGCGCGGCACAGTGTCAATCGAGCGGGCGGATGTTCCGCATGCCTTCGCGTCGCTCCTCGTAACGCGATTATTTCCTACGAAAATCTCGATCATCTCCTACGCAGCGCGATCGTCTCGTACGAGATTATTAACATTTATCAATCGCGTTTAAGTAATTGTCCCGATCCATATCGTTGATTTCTACGGTGATTTGTCGAGATGAATATCACGCGTAATTCGAAGTGAAAATGCGACACGGGAATTACATATATAAATTATATGTACAAAAGTGCGCGTATAATATAAAGTGTCCATTTTCGTCGTGTTCGGGAGTGCCGTTTAAAAAATCGAACTAAAGACTTTTCAAAGCCCATTTGAACAAGTATTCGTTAATGTCCGTTCCTGTCGATGGCCGCACTTTCGATGTGTGTCTCGACTTACTCGTCGACTCGAAGTGGAGGCGAACTTGACGGAACAGAATACGTTCAAATGGGCTTTACACACGGGAGTGTAAAATCGCGCGAACGATCCTTGTGTTTTCGCGAGTGTGCCAGAAGACAATCTGAGAGGAGGAGGAGGAGGCTTGGGAGAGGCATCGGGCGCCGGCGGAGCAACTTTACGGTAAATGTTATTTTTCATTTTGTGGAAAAGTAATCTTTTTCCAGTTTAGTTTTTAGTAATTTCATTTCATAATTCTTTAATTTCGAAATACTAATTAGAGAACAAGAAGTAATTCAAAATTTTACAAAAGTTTATTCCCGTGAAGATCTTTTGCGGGAAATCTTTTGCGCATAAATCATTTGAACATTTAATCGAATAAAAGTTTGGTAAATATATCGATGAAGGG
>NW_011967173.1:77647-91085 GCF_000949405.1 Vollenhovia emeryi
CTTCATCGATACATTTACCAAAAGTTTGATAGGCATAAGAATTATTTATATATTGCAATATAAGTTTCATTGAACACGGCTTTAATATGAATTCTCTATTTTATGTTACAGAATCAACAGAGCTCACTCCGCTGCTGCGCATCGAGTGTCGGTGAGTCTCAAGTTTTATTTTACTATGGTAACGAATCTTCATCTCGTAGATCGTAGAACGTAGAACGTAGATCATACATATAGTAGATTGAACATTCTGTAGATTCGTTACCTGAAAATGGACAGATTACAACATAATTTCATTTTCTATTTGATATATCTAATCGATCAAAAAGTTTTTCTCAATAAATATTCACACACTTGTGACCTATCCATTTTTTATCAACATATCAATATGTAATGTAAAAGAATATGACGTGAGATGCTAAATAGTTTGTCGAGAACACTGAAACAATTCAAATTATTATACATTATTAGCGGTTATTGATTACCTATAATATCCAATTACAATATCAATATCTATCGTGCAGGAAGGTTTTTCAATTCTGGATCTCACGTCATTTATTCTATAGTATATATGTATCTCGCGATAAACCTTCAAGATGCGTCTCGCATGAACATGCATATTCATACGCATCTTTATACATCCGCGATCGGTTTTCGCGATTGAGTTTCGCGATTGGTTTTTAAAAACATTTCCAAGATATTAGTACTTTAATTTAACCTATATTAGAAATGTTAATTTATCGCGGAATATAATTAAAATTAATATAACGCGAAGTAAAATGTTTTCTGTATCTATACTTGAATTTTTAATTCAAAGATCGAATCACGAAGAGACGGTCACTACTCTCGAGTAAATAACGGAAATAGAAATATATTTTATTAGTTTTATGCAGCAAATTTTCGAATTAAACTTTTTTTAAATTAACTTCTCGTACTCGTGTATTTTTCGTTACGATCGACGCTCGCATATAACTCAAATCGTACGTAATATCTGTCGGTGACGATAACAAACCGACTACGGAAGGAGTTTTCTTCCTTCCTGATCTCTGGTCGAAATGACCAGACTGTATGGCCAGGAGCAACGAAAGGTATGTCCAATCTGGCCCGACGAGGGAAGACTGAATATGACGGAGTAAGTGGTCAATATTGGCCACTCTGATAGAGTATGTAAGACGATGTGCAAAATAATTTGATTTCTTTCTATTGTCAAAATTCGGGTGGGTTACTCTGTTTTATACATCCTCGCATATGTGCGAGATTGAAAAGACCCCTAAATCCCAATCGCGCGCGTATTATAATCTCAAATCGAACCTCTTATAAATCGCGTCGCGGTTTTAATAAAAGACTTTTAGGTTTATTAAGTTGAAATAAAGGTAGTTAGGAAAATGGATAGGACTGTACATCTGAATACACATAGGTAGGGATTCGGGTAGGCATGGACAGAGGGACACAACTCGATAAGAAGATAGATAAAATTATAACTTCAATATAATAAGAATGAATATAGTATGTAAGTAAAGTGCTGAACACTAGGCATCACTTAAATATAAAATAAATACTTAAATACAAACTTAAAATAAAATATAAGATATTGTTGTAAGTTCAAACGTCTTTTTAACGTATAAATATTTACTAGGAATATGTAATTAGTGATATACTTCACTATTTTTAACCAGTTTCAACGTGAATGTTTTTGTTACCAAGTTTGTAGTATCTAGATTGGAATGCACTCAATACCGCCCACCATATTAATTATTACGAAGGTGTTCGTAATAATTTAAAAGAATTCTTTTTGCAGATACCTACGACTCATTGTCAGTGTCATCCGATTTTTGTTTAAAACCGCATTTTTAACTTTATTACTCGTAATTATCCACGAGAGTGATACTTAAAAAAACATGCAATTTTTCAGCCATATATTGCGTCGCAAATATAAAGTGCCTTATAAACTTTTATTATTACACAAGTGTGCCTCGTAAGTTTATTTATAAAGCACCTGTATAATAATAAAAGGTCATGAATTTACTGCGTTATAAAAGCTAATTCTTCAGATATTTATATTTGCTGTATGTTAAAAACTTTATATCGACCGTAGATAATATTAATACTCTTCAATTACTTGCGAGCTCCTACAAACTTTCATTGACAATATGTATAATCATAAAAATTTACCGGCCGACAGTAGCCTTTAATAATACCGTGTTGTAAATACGTTATATTTAACAGTGATACATTAAATTACATTATATTTAATTATAAATTTATATTAGATTATACTTATTAATTATATATGTATGTAGATTGTATATTAGAGAGTCACATATAATATAGTCTTCATTAATACATAATAATCTTTACTTTAATGAGAAATTCTTCGATCAAATCAGTTCCCTTCCGAAAACATCGAGTATATTTATATAAAATAATACTTCAAATTTTATATATTGCCAACTTTCATATTAAAACATGTGTATTACAAAAAGAGAAGAATAAATTTACATAAATTTAATTGCTCAACATGAAATTTTATATGTCAACTCTTTGAAAGTCTATCAGTGGATTATCACTGAGAAAACTGTGAATATATAATCGCTGATTTGCAGGGTTGGGAAAGTTACTTTATAAAAGTATCTCGGTACAGTTACAGTTTTGTTTTGCTAAAAATGTAAAATAGTTACGGTAACAAGTTACCAGTTATGAAAAGTAATGCGTTACAGTTACAGTTACTCAAAAAGTAACGAATCGTTACCCTTGCAGTTACTTTCTTGCAAAGAAAATAAAAATATCAAATCTGCGTTTGAATTGTGGAGCGTCGATAAAGGCGTTTACGCGCAAATGCAAGGCCTGATGCAATCTGTAGAGGTTTAAAATATATACTATAAAGTAACTAATGTAACTGAGTTAAGTTACAGATGGGGAGACAGTAACGAAGTTAAGTTAGAGTTACCAAAAAAAAGTAACTGTAACTGTAACTTCGTTACAAGTAACGAACTTACTTCCCAACCCTACGTAAAGATACACGGTCAGTGTTCGCGCGCGAAGTTTTCGCATACCTTTATACTTCACGGAAAGAACAATGTAGCTGCTGTAGCTAAAACTTAGCAAAATAGGGACAGCTAATATTTTTAGTTGTGATAGCTCAATATTTTGCTACAGCAAACCGATTGCTGTCGCACCTAATACAATAGGCACAGTAGCAAAATATTGAGCTATCACAACTAAAATATTAGCTGTCCCTATTTTGCTAAGTTTTAGCTACAGCGGCTACATTGTTTTTTCCGTGTTGGCGCGAGACACTACCGTGTTTTTTGATACCACTGAAAGTCGCAGTAGTATACTTATTACCGTAAATCAGTGACTATTCACTGTTTTCAGTGATAATTCATTGATTGATTTTTAGAGAGAAGAAATTCGCTGTACTGCGCATATTTATTAAAGTCTCTAAACGCACGTCATATCGATTTTACTCAAAGTTGGATAAAAATCTGGCTGAAGAGACCTTGTTTATCGTGTTATTCTTTCGTCGCACGTGTCGTTAGTTTTTTTTTCTCAGATATCATTAACGCACCAAGATTAATGTTATCAAATTACATCACTCTCTGAAAGTCAATTAATCAGTGAATTATCAGAGCATGTCGCTGTGTATTTTGCAACATGTTACCGTTCGAACACCTGATTTCTTTATTATACAGAACCGCGAAAAAAGGTTCTATTCCGTAGGGAAAACTTATTCAACAAACACAGAACATTGCAGCAACATTGCAGCAATATTGCAACATTGCTGCGATTTAGGGACGTTTAGGGACTGAGCAGAATGGCTGTATTGTACTCTTAAGACAATGTTTTACGTTTTAAATCTTTGCCTTAAAGTAACGCACGATAACTGTCTTGTGACCTAAGAATACAAGACAGCCATTCTGCTCAGGCCCCTAATGTTTTGTGTTTGCTGGGTATGTTTTTCGACGTGTTGAAACTGAATCAGAAGTCCACATCTTCGTATCACGTCGCAATTGCAAGCTACTTGGGCGAAAGTGATTCAAGATCGTGACATTTTGAAGCCATCGATATCAAAACTTTCTTCGAATAAAATACTTCAAATAAACACAAATGATTGAAAATGCGATTTGTAATGAAATAGCGCGATTGCAAAAGTGGCAAAATTGTGCGAAAGCGGGCATTCCTGCTGTCTTTCATCATCAAATGTTTAGAACACGTGGAAATGATTGCGTGCCTTTGCAAGCACGTGCTATTCAGCGAATCTCGCAATTTTCAACGCATAAGAATATGCAATTTCAACGTCATGCAAGGCGTTCCGTCGTACGCTCGTGTCAATTTGCGCCCACGCAACAATGAAGTAAGACCGTTTATTGCACGGACGAGATTATTGCATGGCCATACTAATGATAGAGCCGCAGAAAGACTTATGGTAAGTCCGTAACAATTGATAAGTAATCTACGATGCGCCGTGCACATATTTCACTCAATCCTCAAAGAGGTCCTCAAATTTCGTATGCATTTAAAAAATATATAATTCGCTATGAAAGAATTTTGTATGCACATCCCGACGCATCTCTTCTCCGTTCTCCTCACTTTTCCATACAACTTTCATTGCGGATGTCTCGCGAAAGCGATTCCTGTCGTCGTGGGTAATGTCATTCGATAATAATTAATTGTATATTCACACTATAATGTAGTCTTCGTTAACACATTAACACATAATCTTTGTTTCGATGAGAAATCCTACGATCAAGTCAGCCTTTCTTCCGAAAATGTCAAGTATAGGTACTGGTATAAAATAATGCGGTACAACTTCAAATCTTCATGTATATTTCCAAATTTGACATTAAAATACCCATGTAGATTACAAAAAGAGAAGGTTAAACGCGCCACGATGCACGTGCCGTAGACGGACGAAATTGCATCAAACGCGATTACATGGATATGTCTCTGACACGTACAATTGGATAAGAACGTTATTAAAAGCGCGACGGGCCGTAACTTGGATCTTATGTCGAACGAGACGATTGTAGAAGAAGATGCGTCTCCATCGGCTTGGCTTGCATGGGATCACGTTGATTTTGGCGATACTGGCGATAACATGCGAGATCTCGCGGGCCAGTAAGCAGTGCAAGGCGGTCGTGATGGACGTGCACGTGAAGAAGTGTAGACTCGGTGCCGAGAGAGCCAAGAGAGGCCTCGAAAGGTTCGATCTGCAGAAGTACGATGAGAAGGACGAGACGAAGAGGCTGGAAGGGCCCGGTGAGCGAATAAGATCTTAAGACATGTCCATTTTTAACAAAGTGGACAATTTTCGATTCGACTGGCCTGAATTTATTATTACAACTCGCTACGTTTCGACCATGCGGGTTGTGGTCCTTTTCAAGCGACAATGTAAATGTAAACTTGCGTATCCTAAATTATAATTGTACAGAATTAGGCGATGTGACATATTTAGTATAATTCCATTTTTAAATACAAACTTCCGACGCTTAAAAATATTACTTCATAATAAATCCAAAAGAATTCTTTTTCGGTAGCTTACTATTATTGAATATAAAAATAATTTCTTTTTGTATCTGAAAAAAAACTCAGAATTGGTGACAGAGAAGCGAATTCTTTTTGAGGAGAAAGAGTTCGTTTCGTAATTCGGAAATTCTGAAAGAATTCTTCCTATCTGGGTAGTTAATTATTGGAATTATATTATTATCGGGAATTCACGATTAATGCCCGTTTCTACCGAAGTAGATTAACTTTAATCTTGGTTTAACTTTACATTTCTTTCTAGTGTTAAAAATGAGAAGAAGATAAAAAGTAATTTAAATCGAGATTAAAGATTAATCTGCATTGGTAGAAAAGAGCATAAGTCGTTTAATGAGACATACGCCGGAGAGATAACACGGTGTCAAATGAGGGAAGTCGCGACCCGACTTGATGCTCTCTCCGTGCGCGATAGTAAATCTCGTCGAGAGGCACTTTCCTCGAGACCAGGCGTCGGCGTCTCGATCGCGTTCCGGTTCTGCGAGCGCCCGATTGATAATCCCACTGTTCTTCAGATTACTCGAAGACGCAAGATACGGCGTCTCACGGCGTTCCACGGAAGAGGCAGCTGTCACCCGGACAAATCGGCGTTATCGCACTGCCGATTGTCGCGCAAGCTATAAACGGCGCCGCTAAAGCCCAAGCATACGCCACGTCCAGGACAAGATATCAGGACTCTAGTCCGAGCTTAATGGAGTCTACTCTCGGCTTGCCAGGGTATTATCTCAGGAGGCCTTATCCGTTCAACAGGGGCCTCGCGCCGGTAAGCCAATTACCCCTGGGATCCATTCTGTCATTTGGGAAACTACTCGGATCCCCCTCAACGTCGATACTGCGATCCGCCATGCCGTTGCACAACTATGGACTAAATCCCTTCAGAATCCTGTGACTCATCCCGCTGTAAATTGTACAAGAGAACAGCAGTGTGACAGCGATAATGAGTATTGAATAACACAGCGATGAGCGGTGAACTGGTACAGATGTTCTAACGCACCGTTCTGCGCTACCTGTGTGATTAACATTTGTGTATACCTAGAACTCTATATACATCTGTATGCAAATTCCTCCGACGATACAGTACCTCGACTTTCCTTTCCTCGACTGACTCGCAACAAAACAGGATAGACGGATTGTATCGAAACGTGCTCTAATTGGCCGAACAATTTTAACAATATCATGTAACTAACAATTAATGCTAACACAGGAGTATGTTGGTCAAACGATCGATTAGCCCGAGAAAGAAAAATAGCAGACCTAATCGAACGGGATTAATGGTAAAACTGGATGTAAAGGCAATGTGCAAAAAAAAATCAGACTGGCATAATATTCGACAGGCCTTTAACGACGATCTCGATCTGAGCGACGAAGAACTGGACGAATTGTACAATGATATAATCTATGAAAGGTTCCCGAGAGCTTCGAAAGATGAAGCTTGGAAGATTTTCTTAGAAACAGCGGCGAAATGCTGTCTAAATGTCGACCGGTGTCTCAAGGAAACGATGTCCATACCTTGTCTAGAAAGTTAGACGTCTTAACGCGTTGACCACCAATACGCTCATCCGTGAACGGCGTCCTAGTGGTCACTGGTGACAGGCGCTATCGAGATCTATGGAAATGTTTGTAAAAAATAATAAATACCATACTATTAATACTTGGACAACAATAAGTAGCCAGATAACAATATAAAGCGAACAATGCACTTTCCGACGTACTATTCGACGTATATGAGGATACCAAAAATCGTATTTAATCATATTACACAATATTTTATTACTATACAGAGTCAGGCCGAAGTACGCGATGCAACCGGGAAATGGCTGTTTCCGTGGGAAATGTATAGAATAGATTTTCTGTTTGAGATACTGGCCGGACAGACAACGTGTCTCAGAATTAAAAATCGAGATCATCAAATTAGAATACCAAAAATTATAAAGACAGTATCACGTTTATTATCTTACTTCCGCGTTACTTTACTGCTTTTGTACGAAATTGTTCGATGGAATAAATGAAGCACCAGTCGGTACGTATAAATGTATTTATTGGTCGCTATTATTAACGCAGACGTCAATTAAAAATTTCAAATGGCGATAGAAAGAACGTGCGCTATTCAATATGCATGGCGTGATAAAACTTCCGTCTACAACTACGTTCTCTCCGAGAATCTATGTCTTTTTTCTTATATTAAAAACTACAATTCCGCACTTAAATCTCGTTCGTTCTTCAGCGGACTAGTAGAGTACGCGTTCGTTGATGGGTCACAATGATAAACTCTAAGTTAAATCTTAAACTTACAACAGAATTTTTTATTCTAGTGAGATCATTGTTAATAAAACTAAGATCACCGACAAATATCCGAATTGAGCTACTCCTCGCACCTGAAAACGCATCGAATCGCTCGAGTTTTTCTTTCTTTCTTTTTTGCGAGATCGCGCGACCCGGATTGCATTCAAGTTCATCACAATTGCAGTCAATATTCGAGATAGTTCCTCTATGAGTCATCATCGAAATTCACTTATTTTTTTAAACTTCTTGGTATATCAAAGGAAAGCGTTGTTATAGATGCACGCCGTTTCCGTCAATATCGCCGCCGAGCAATCGATCCTCCGTGCTCCCTCGATCGTGAGTTGGTCCAAGATTGATGGATGACACTGTTCGCCACGTCATCGCAGCTTCCGTACGATCTGTTAACACTAATGCGCGATGAGGCTGAACTTGCTATAAATAATATCTCTTCCACGCGAATCATTCCGGATCGATTTAGCTGCCCCGATATATCCGCCCCGAATTCTCTGGTTTTCCCCTCCACGAGCGATCATCCGCGTGCAAATTCCATAAGTTATTTCAATCATGTGCTCGATAAAGAGACGCATTGAAGATCATCATTGGAGAAGCGAATAACTTTCGCTTCGGGGAGTAGGTCGCTCTTTTCGGAAAGTTCTTCTAATTTCTCGTGGACGATCGACAATCGGTTGCATTGTTCGTAGCACCGCAGCTTCGCTATTACGAAACGGAGGGAAACGTCGTAGGCTCGTCGGTCGTTGCTGATGTTACGAATTTGTTGTCTAGAGGCTTAATGTTGCTGCGAGTATTCTGTGTAACCTGCAACGATATAATACGTCCGTGCGTTACGATCGTTTGAAATTTCACTAATCGTTTGAAAATTATCTCGTTTACAAGACAGCGCATGCAAAGGCGGTCGATGGCTGCACCGCAAGTTCAGCCGTGGCGACAAACAGCAGAACGTCATGCAGAATGAGGAAAAAAAAGTGGAGCATACACACGATAGCATCTATCTGTAATTATTTTTAGATGCGAAGCATAAGTTAGCTTCATGACTCAAGTGTAAGAAACAGTAGTAAGTGCAATGCGCGGCGCCGTAAACGAGGATACAATCGTATCAAATGTGTTTACAACTTCGAGGAGGCTTCAGATATATGCATACAACTCTTAAATAACAGCAATTCGGAACAGATAAGGATGAAGATATATCGATTTGAAGTGGAGCTTTCCTTCAAATCTTTTCCTCGAGCCGTCCTTCGACTTAATAATAAAAAGAAAAACAAGCAAAAAACTTTTAGATAAGCATTCCAAAGTTGTAGCAAAGTTCAAGCTTGGTGAACTGGATAATTTTCGAATAATATTAGAAACGTCTTACGCGGTCAGGCTGGATCTTTTAGTGTCTAATAATATTTGTTTGCGTGTACATTCAACTAAGCAACCCGCGCGCCGATAGCATAGGCCGGTATTTGTAAACAGACCTTGAATGTTCAAGATCATCTTGAATTTATCTAAAGATCTCACGGCTCGGTCTTTCATTTTCTGGCTAAACGTTAACCAGAGATTAGTTGTCTCTTCTTAGATAATAATGTGGAAAGAGACGGGGAGTCGACTAACCTCTGGTTAACAGTTAACCAGAAAATGAGAAACCCGACCTAAGACGATCCAAAATATAAGATCTGCCTATGAAGTACCGTCCCTAATCATTGTAATTATTGTTAATTATTGTACAGCGCGGTGCATTAGTTTGGTTCCGGTCGTATTGTCAAAAAGCGTCTGTGTCTAAATAATCGGTTAATTTTTGCCCAATTATTACCCGAGCCCCGAGTTGATGCACCGTACCGGATACGACAGACACCCATTGCATTGCGGATGTTAGAAGCAGCGCGTTAGATTCGTGAATTAGCGGCAGTGTTTGCTGTTATCTAAATAAAATTATATAGATGATTATCTAGATAAAATTTTAGCGTTATTTTATCTTTATATAGATAATAAAAATAAGTATTATCTATATCTGCATCTTAGATGAAAGAAAGTGTTATTTTTACTAAATTATCTAAGATAACGTACAGATAATTTGGTTTAGGGCCACATAAAAATACTTAACAGTTACACTATTTAAATATGGATGGCGTTGTAGACCATGCATTTGTGTGTGTGTCATATAACTTAACCTGAATATATTCTATATCCCCCTTTATAATTTAAATTTTTCTATAATTTTTTAATAACTTTTTCTACTGTTTACATGAAGTCTTAAAAATATTATCTGAAAATTATCTAGATGAATCATCATATAATTTTATCTTTTATCTAGATATATTCAAAACGAAGTCATCTTTATCTTATCTAAAATAAATTTATATATTTTTGTGTTATCTTTATCTAGCTAATTTTAAAATCATCTATGCACAACACTGATTAGCGGAAAGGCATCGCACAATCAGATCGCATGGCCTGCGAAAGCATTCACAAAAGCGTTAGGTGCTAACAGGCAAGCAATGACGACATGACGTTTCGTGAAAGCACCTTGCCAGCTCGGCGACACTCCAGACGCCGACGCCGGCATCTGCAGTGCCTGCCGCGGTGTCGCTTTTTCGCATCAGCCTTCCCCTTGCATTCACCATCAACATTGCGACCACCTTTCCCCCTGTGCCGTCCCCTTTTCAAATCATCGACCTTACGTTTTATCGCATCGCCGGTGTTGCCCCTCTCCGTCTGGACCATGACATCTTTAATCGTGGAATGAGGTAGATTCGCCACATAAGATGCAACTCTGAAAATGTAAAAGAGAGAACCTTTAGGTAAACGGGTCATAGGACGGACAAAATTATCCCGACAGGAATCCAATATTATATTAATTATTGAACGATGCGTCCGGATTTATCTCCCAGCCGTATTGATTTTTTTCTTTCCTTTAAACTCTCGCGAAATTATTACGATCCACGAAATATATCCGCGTCGCGGATCGATGACCTACGTTCGAGTTTAACGAACAGGATTAACGAGACAAACACACTTCTCTCGCCGACGTTAAAAGTACGATAATATAAACATGTCGTCTGATATGGAAGGCGCGAGCGCAGGTTCGTGTATATGACAGAAAACAACACACTGTAATATACACTTGTGTAACAAAGCTCGATTACGATTTTAGGTGGGCAATAAAAAAACAAGTCGCACGTCTCGATAAACCCGCGGGGCACCGGGAAGAACGAGGGGGGAAGAGGTAAGAATGTTACGCGTGATAGCGAGTCGTCCTAGCGGACAAACCCTCTGAGACATGTTGTCAACCATGAACTTTAGGCAGAGATTGCGAGTTCACGAAGACAAATGATAATACGGCCTCTCTCTCTCTCTCTCTCTCTCTCTCTCTCTCTCTCTCTCTCTCTCTCTCTCTCTCTCTCGCTCTCTCTCTCTTTGATTGCGGTTTATGCTCCCGAGAGAGTACACATGCTCTCTCTCTCTTGAGTGCACCCTGATCTCCCTCCTTTGAACGCTCGTTGCAGATCATCTAGTAATCAGCTGACAGCGCGAAACAAATGATTCAGCATCAATATAAATAATTACATAATGAGCCATTATGTGTTACGACACGTAGACTATTTATGCGCGCAATTACGTTATTGTGTCCTCGGTTGTTAGTAGATCGATTTATCGAGGAACGTTTCGTACAAGCGATAGACACTTTGCGATTCGATCGAGGGGCAACGGAATCTTTAACAAGACTTTGACACGACTCTTTATGTTTGTTGTCACTCGCTTGGAACGAGTCCGACTGTGTGTCACGACCTCTTTTTTTTTCAAATATCTGTACACGAGAGACAAAATTGTTTTGTTCGAGAATTCCGAGGGTCTTTCCGCTCCTGATTTATTCGCGCGCTTAAAAGATATCGGGATATTTAAGCGAGATCTATGAGCGAACGCGCGGATTAGACTATCACCGGAATCTATTAATTATCTAATAACAGGGTTGGGAAAGTTACTTTATAAAAGTATCTAGTTATAGTTACAGTTTTTTCGCGAAAAATGTAATTAGTTACAGTTACAAGTTATCAATTCTGAAAAGTAACGCGTTACAGTTACTCGAAAAGTAACGAATCGTTACTTTGCGGTTACTCCCTTGCGATGAAAGGACAAATATCAAATCTGCATTTGAATTGTAGGGTAAGCGAACCTATTTCGGAACACTTTAATTTTGCTCCTGTTAGCTGTCACGTAATGTCAAATTTTAATGCTGGTGATAAAGAGCATTATAAATAAAGTTTGTGATGTGAAGAAATGAGCAGTAGATACAGAAAATAATTGACAATAGTATATTTTTGTTATTGGTTGTCATGACAGGGCGCTTCTGAGCGGGATGAGTTACGGTAAGTACGGTAAGTACAATAATTTCATATTTCTCTTATATTACTTGCTCGTTCTCTTATATTTTGGACTTAAACAACAGTTAAAGGTTCAAGGAAGATAATCGTTGCTTAATTGAATTATGAAACTATGTTGTTGCAAAATGTGGCTGTATATGAAAACAGCTGTTCCGAATTAGGTGCAGGTGAACCTAATTCGGAACAAATTCAGTACTTGAATTGATTGGCAGCCATTTAAAAACAAAGTCTTCTTCAAATATTGATTTATGCCTAATTAATAGTTAAAGGATGACTTCTTAACTAGCATATATCAGATTTGTTTTAGAAGATTTTATGTAAAAAATACAGCAAGTTTTTTAAAAAGTGTTCCGAAATAGGTTCGCTTACCCTAAAGCGTCAATAAAGGCGTTTATGCGCAAATGCAAGGCCTAATGCGATCTGTGGAAGTTTACAATACACATAAAGTAACTCTTAATGTAACTATTAAATTAGTTACTAGTTGTCGAGAAAATGTAACCGAGTTGGGTTACAGTTACTGATGTAGAGAAAGTAACGAAGTTAAGTTAGAGTTACCGAAAAGAAGTAAGTGCAAGGGCCAGTTTCACAAACGTCGGTTAACTGCTAACCAGAGTTCAGTCAACTCCATATCTTTTTCTATCTTATTATCTAAGAAGAGACAGAGAATCAATTAACCGAGGGGGAAACCGCTGAGGGCATTGTGGTGTACAGATTTGCGGCATTACCGGGCATTACTAGGGCATTTTTGGGGCAATACGTCTTGCTGAGGCATTATAAAGATAAAATAAGATAAAATAAGATACAATAAGATAAAATAAGATAAAACAAGATAAATAAGATAAAAGAAGATAATAAGATAAAGTAATGCCCACTGGGCATTAGTGGGCATTGGTGTACAAGATTTTGGTCAGCGGTTTCCCCCTCGCAATTAACCTTCGGTTAGCAGTTAACCGACGTTTGCGAAACTCGCCCTAACTGTGACTTCGTTACAAGTAACGAGTTACTTTCCAACCCTGTCCAATAATATACGATTACAAAAGTGAGAGGAAGAAAAAGATGAAACACAACGTAAGACATGAAGAAATAAAGTGACATACGCAAAATGAGGAATACAACAATTTCGGTAGCAGGTGCAAGAGGGGAATGAAATCGGAAAGAAAGCTGGAGGGTTGAGGTGTCCCTGCCTGTCCTCGAAAGTATGGCAAGGCGATATAAAGAGCGAGAGAGAGAGAGAGAGAGAG
>NW_011967173.1:91631-121967 GCF_000949405.1 Vollenhovia emeryi
AGAGAGAAAGGAAAGAAGAAAGATGAGACGGGGGCGGAATAACGAGAACATAAAAGAACGCATTAACAGCCACTCACATTTCGTAGTTCGAGTCTTGCTTGCCATCGGGAAGGGGCTTGCAGTATTGCTCGAGCTGTTCGATGGTGCAATAATGATAACAGCACTCCTCGACGAGCCCCGGGCCAGGATCGGTCTCCAACTCGTCCTCGTCGTTGTACGGCTCGTTGTAGCCGCGTTCCCGGCACACGGTATACAAAGCATCGCTCAGCTTTCTGGAGCACAACTTCTGCATCCGGACGTGCGATTTCTTGTAGATGACCTGAGCGTCAATGGCGTACAGGACGTTGAAGAAAACCAATGCGACCAGAAGTACTGCTCCGTTCAACGCTCGATTAGCCAGTACCGTCATCTTCTCTCTTTCTCTTTCTCTCGTCTTGGTTGACCGTCGAAGCGGAGGATGCCGCGAAGATTCTCTCTGGGCTCTTCAGAAGTATCGATACTTGAGAGTCTCCCGCCGACCGAGAGTCGTATTCGCCGACTGGACGGTTGTGCACGTTTATTTGTCGTTTAAATCAAATTGTTTATATTCGATTCTCGCGCCGGCTGGACGACTTTGCGATTGCCGAAGAGATACCTTCGTTGTTCGACTCCTGGACTCAGCGTCGCGGTCTTAGAGTTCGGTAGTCTCGAGAAGTGATTTCCCGATTGTTCTCTCGTCTCGTGACCGCGAGACGAGAAATCGCGAAATAATGTTACGAGACCTCAAGCCTTGAGAAGACCTCCGTTGGTACAGAGTTCGTCGATGTAACTGGTACCGGACCGCCTCACCACGCGGTTTTTGTTCTAGATTTCAGGGACCAGGGGGAGAGAGGTATGATAAGGAGGGAGAAGGCAGTGGAAGCGGTAGGAGAAGAAGGAGGAAGAGGAGGAGGAGGAGGTGGAGGAGGAGGAGGAGGAGGAGGAATAGAAGCTCGGTGGTAGACGGGACTCCCGCCGGTTGCCGACGACACGGCGCAGGAGGAGAAGAGGGATCGTTAGCGGCCAGACGCGCCGTGCCCGATGGCACACACTTCGAATTCGCTCTTTTTCGAGCCGGCAGGGGGACCGTCACTTCTCGGCCGCAAGCCGGGGAAACGGGGAGCGGACGTGGCGGGATGAAAGCCGGCGACGATTCGCTCTCACTCCGGGAATCGGCGCGCACTTGGCCGCCGCCGTCGCGGCCGCGCGGCACATGAGCCGGTACGGCGCATTCCCCAAATATAAACGTAATATATTCTTTTGTGCTGGACGGACTTCGCGCGCCCCTTTTGTGCCGCGCCGGGCCCGACCCGCCGTCCCGGCCGTCTGGCTCGCGAGGGCAGAAGACCCGTTCTACCCATTTTCGCGCGCCGCTGTTCACACAGCCGCGTTTCATCCCCCGTCACCGCGTGTCCCCGAACAAAGCGATCTTGTCCTTTGTCTTTTATCGAAGACAAGCGGGGCGCTGTCTCCTCGGTCGCCCTCCTGTAGCGAGGCCCATCGGTCAGGTCGGGACTGAGAGCGCTAGACGGCTAGACAGCTACGCGATACCGCATTATGCTATTGTATCACCCGGGCCCGACTCCGTGACGGTGCTCGATGCAGCGGCAAATTCGAAAAACCAGAACGGACGGGGAAAAAAATTGCGCGTTGAACTGGTTATTTTTCTCTCTTTTTTTTTAATTCGTCGGGGAGGAATGTCCCCCGAGGGGGGGGGGGGGACATTCCTCCCCTCCCGTTTGAAACGGATGATTACGCGCCAGTATTATGAAACTTACGTAAACATTGCAAACAAATATTTTTCTCACGTGTAAACAGCTGTAGTTATTAATAACAGGCGCTTATCGCGCGACGGAAAATGTGCAGCGACTGCGCTTCCTACACGGCGCGCGACGAAAAAGTAAACAAATCGCTAGGAGACCGCGAATTGCGTTTCAGGCTCGAGTGACACGTAAATAGATCGCGTTTCGCGAACAATTGCAAGACATACAATTAAATGTTGTTTAGCCCCACTATCGATCACGTGCGCGGCGCGAGACGGCGTTTTGTGAGCGAAAGTGGAGTAGCCGCCGGCTACGGTTCGGCATCAATGAAGACAACCGTTATCTCTGAATGAGTTATCGAAGACCGACGGGGGAGCCGCCGATGATCGATTACATCCCCCCCCCCCCCCCCCGGGGGGGAGACGGGGGTCCGCGCGCAAAAACGCGGAAGGATCACGCCAAGTGATCTGTGATTCCGATCGAAGACAAAGTGTGGCCCATTAGCGGCTTTAATTGATCGCCGCGCCTGTTTTGTCTCAGCCCGATATATCGGTCGTATTTTTTTGCAGATAGGGAGGTCGCTCCACGCGACCTGCTACCCTCGTTTCTTTCCACCATTCTCAATTTCGATATCGTTCGACGATTATGGACGTTCCCCCGCTCGATGTATCTCTTCTATTCGTAGATCGTAAACAGCACCTTGACGTCGGCGGGTTCTTACCCGCGGTTTTCACCAACGTCGTTTAACTTTGATCTTAATTCGCGGCCCGCGAGGGCAGTTGGAAAGGGACCGGGGACGAATTAAACTGACAAATAAGACGAAAGTTGAACGACGAAAATTAGGGTCATCCCCTAATTTTGTTTTCCCCGGAAAGTGGATGAGAGCGATCAGCGGAGCGTGCATAAATATTCTGCAACGGAACCTTTTTGTGACCACCCCGGGCCGTGCGAGTCCTACTTACATGTGCTCGGGGTCGGGTAAGTTGTCTTTCCTTCTTTAACTAAGTTAAGTTAAAGCTAACAGCCTTGAAAATTTAACTTAGTTAAGACACAAGTTAATCCGTAATACAATTTATTGAATTAAAAGTTAAGTTAATAATTAAAAAGAATTAAAAGGTTAAAAGTAAAATGTTTCATTTTTACATAAAATCTCAGAGACTTACGATCACGTAAATTGCATTGAATTTCGCGATTATTTCAAGATTACTTTAACGTTGCAGCAACATAAAGAATTAATGTACAAGCATTAACCTAGATTCAACTTAGAAAAAATATTTATACTTCGACATTCAACATTGCAACGTTTCAGCAACATTATTTTAACTTTCTGTGCTGTATGCCATGGGTATTCTGTTACTAAAAAGAATTAAAGTAAAAGAGAAACATACCAAACGAAACTTTTACGAAATAATTTGACGATAAGGGGCGATCGTTAAACGCAGAATACGGCAATCGGGTAGGGTTTTGCGTGCGAAACGTCGCGGGACCGTATTCTGTTGAACAGGTGAAGGACGCGTGGCGTCTTGTCTTCATTTCGTCAACAGAGCCGGTCGAGAGGGGTGAGACGATCGCTATCGATGGACTTCGATTAGTTTCGTTGCGACAACGAGTCAATGACTCGGGCGTACGAGTGCTCGAGAACCGAAGAGCGGTGGGGCGACGTGTCGCTGCATGAAACATATTCATATTTCAGTAAGCTGAAATATGAGAATTTTCAGGAGAAAGCACAGCTCGTCGTACCAGGGGGGTCTATTTATAGACACAATCGCAAGTGCGCCTGTCCAGGTAGTGAAACCGCAGCCGGATAGTTTTACTTCAGCGTTACGTTTGTATGGTAACGCGCGCAATATCGGCGACAGTCTTCCCCCCCCCGCCCCCTCCCACCCTCTTTCTCTCTTCCTTTTTCTCTCTCTTTCCAGTACAATGCACCTGCTGAGCGCGACGACGCGCGGTCGAATCGCGATCGCGGCCAACGCGGAGGAGTCGAGAATTTCCCCGGGATCGCACGTTCTCGCGTGACACGCGGACGCAGGAGGATGACGACGCATGCGGGCAGCCAAGGACACGCACTGCCACGTGCTGGCAGCAGCCCACTGCACGGCGATGCACTCGCTTAACCGCGAGTACACGCGCGCACGTGATTTCTAAGTGCCCGCCGTTTGTAATAGCGGCCACTTTACGGGTCTATTGAGCCTAAGTGAACCGCCTGCACATGGCGTAACTGAGAGGTGCGAGCCACTTTAGAAAACCTCGTGGAAAAACTGGCCTCAAGTGGTCACACGTGGATCGTTAGCCTGTCAGATCGTCCCGGCCGGGGGGGTCTTGAGATGCTCGATCTCGCGCGCGGAAAAGTAGAATTGCACGTTTCCGAGAAATGTAAATGGCGCGACGACGATTATCAAATTAACTCTTTCGCAACGGCTACTTTTTTTTTCCTGCGCTCTTCAGTTTTTGTCGATGCAATCAATGAGTCCTTTTAAATTTCACGCGGAACTTGTATACGTTTCGATGAAAGGGTGAAATCGGGCTAAATCCTCGTTAGACAATAATTAATCGAATTAACCCTCGGATGCACGAAGGCTTGAACAATATCGATAATAATAAATTAAGATGTTACGCGCCTCCAACAGTCCAAATTTTTTGTTTACAAACGCATCGTCGCAAACGTTTCCGCCGGGACGGCGGATTATTTTCCGAAAACTCGGGAGACTTCAACGTCTCCGCACCTTCGGGGAGCTTAACGTCTCTCCGCGCGAAGACGAAATTAAAAACAAGCGAGAGAACGCGATAAGCGGTTTCGCGAAATTACACGGAGGGAATAATATTTATACCGTCCGGCTCTCACTCACACGCCGCTCGGCCAAAAATAACCGAGCGATTACGGTATCCTGGCATTCCTGGTAAACTCAAATTGCAATTATCGCGGGGCACTCGCAAACTCTGTGATCGCTCCCTATCGCGGGTCTCCTTGCGCACCGTGCGCGAAAAACATTATTCCGGGCTCGGTTATTAACGCGACGTATCCCGAGATGAAAATTCGGCCCCTACGTTGAACCTTTAATTCTAATATCCAGCAGGACCTAAGACAGTAAAAGAGGTCGAGCTGCAAGTACAAAAGAAAAACTGATACCGTCGGAAATTTCTACCTTTGTCAATTTAGCATTAGAGTAGGTCCTTCTAAGTAGGAGCTAAAGTAAATTTTTAGAATTATAGATCCACCAATATCCAGAAGACCCCCAGAAAGACCCTCAAAGAGATGAATGGACAGCTGGACATCCGGATTACAAGAGACGAATTGATCGGAAAAGACAGGCCCAAGCCTAATTTAAGAGGAAGAAGAAGAAGAAATATTCAAGGGAGGAGTAAAAAAATATAATGTCATCAAAGTAGGTTGTTGCTGGTCTATGTAGGTGTAAATTATCCTTAAAAGTGTCAAAATAGTACCAAAATTTCCACTCGGGATGTTAATAGTTGGTTAACTGCGCAAAACTGGAAATTGCCCCGCGGTAGTGACCGCATCCACAGAAAACATTTCCGGATCCAATGCTATTACACTTGAATGTGTCATAAAATAGGATCGATATAGCGCCAATTGCATTTACTATAGAGAAAGGAATATTTTAATCTTAATCCTAGGTTGTCACACAGTATTAGATGAACCGGACTTGATGACTTAAACGTAAGATATCTTTTCAGTGCGCTTGAAAATGGAACTTGTGGCGCTATCTTAAATTAATTTCAAGTCTTTACTACAATCTTTTCGGGAGCCGTTGGAAGGTAGGGTTTGGGTCACCGTGACCCAGGTGTGACAAAGGCGTCGTATTTGCTGAAAAATTAAAAGTGTTATTTTTTTTGTGAAAAAAGTGCTAAGAGAGTATAAGCAGAGAGAAACCTGAGAGCTACCACGCAAAAATATTCATGTAATGCTCTTCTTGTGCACGGCCGATGTGCTTCGATCATAAAAATATTGCACTACTTCACTTTATATGTTTCAAATTTTACTGCACATGTTTGATGGACAAATTACTTGTAGACAAAAATTTACTATTATTTTTCTATGAAAATGTATAGATTTGTCATGCAAATATAAATTTTTAGCTTAAAATATTAAAAATTAAAAAGTTATAATTTTTTTTAGCAAAATGTGATTTCAAACAGAAATGTTTTTCTTTCCATAATTTTGTTTCAATGAAAATAATTACACTAATAATGTTTTATAATTGGAATATATTTTTCTATGTTCCAATTTCATCTCAGAATTTTTGGACACTTAGTTATTAAACTGCGGCTCTTCGAAAATCGCGTTGGGTCACGGTGTGACCCAGTGTGTCAAACTCGGTCCGCAAAAAAGGTGTGACAACCTAGGGTTAAATGAAAAATTGTAAAATCTAGTATAAAATGGTACTATAATGTATCGTATTTCGTCGAATATCGCGGTGCCAACTTCGTGCGTTGTAGGATGGAGGGAAAATTTCTAAACGCAAGAATATGTAAACTGACATTTATAGAAGTTACTCTTGTCTCAATATAGCAAGTCAATCTTTTTTAATTCGATAGAGGAGAGTAGGAATTATTGATGTTATTTTGATATCGTCTTATTTTAATACTGAATGAGGTTGCGAGAAATATAAATGCCTCGAGAATGCTTTTGTCTCGGCAATAGAAATCCTTTCTGAGGGTGCGCGCAATTGCTGAGGCCGAGAAACATTGCACTTCGCACTTTGCATAACTTGGCTGCACACAAATATTTTTGATGGCGAATTATCGGCGCGTGTAGAATCGGGAGTCAGAGAGGGTAACGATGCGGATGACGGCGAGAAAAGGGAAAACAAATTGATCGATTTATCCGCTGGCGACGATAGAGAAATTTCAAGCGATGCACTTCGCATTGTTCTCGCACGTGCCATTCGCGTAAAATCGCGAACGCTCGTGGGGTTTTGGAAAAAGGGGGATCTGGTACGATTACACCAGCGTCAGGACCCGTTGGACGATTCGAGGTCGGCAGGTTTCGATAAATTGTATTTGTCGGGCCGAAATGCCTCGCGATTTGCAGTGTAAGCCGTACAATTTGCGAAACGAGTGGCAGGAAAGAAATGTTTACGTTGCCGGAAGGCGAGTGTGTCCAGACGTGACACGTAAGCGCCAATTAATTAAGTGGTTCAGAGGAAAAACTTTAATTAATTGAGGGAGCATGGCACGCGGTCTTAAGCGCTAATTGGCGCGCCTCGTCGCGATTATTATGTCGGAGGGATGTGAAAATTCCGAGTTTCCCGGCGCGGCGCGGCGCCGCAACCGAAAGAGAAACAATTCGATAAGTAATCGCAGTGGCAAATAAGCGTTATGTGTGCGTGCGGGGCGGCGGGCATCAGTCGTCTATTATTAACAACGAGATATCGTTACGGGCAACAATATGGCAACAATATAGAATCCGTGCTCCTCCGTTGCGCGCATTATCGGCCACGATGTGGCATCTCATCAATCCCGCTGGTGTTTTCAGAGAGTAAAACGGGAGGAAGCGCCGCGATAAACACGTTGCACCGACCCTTTTATTTTCCGCGGTAGCATTATTCGCAGCCGCTCGTGCCAGTACAGGAAGGCGACGGCCGAAAGTTCGTCCCGATTCACCCCAAGCAGACCACCAAAGTCATTTAAAGAGTCGAGATTACGTTGAGAATAATCATTTCTGATTGAGAACATCGAAACGATACCATTTCACGCCTTTGGTGAAACGTAATTTGACTTTCTTCACGGCTGTACTTGGACTTCCCGACGACTCTCGTCGAGAAAGCGCGAGTCGTGCGTACGAGACGACCGAAGTCGCGCGGATATCGTATTTTACGGATTTGCGGAAGTATTTTGTTCCCGAAGCATTGATATCCTAATTTTTCACTCACAAGATAAAAAAGCTCGGGAATACAAATCATATTCGTATCGTAATGAAAAAAAATTTGAATTTTGAGAGGCCAAAATTAACGAGCTGGTATGTTGGGTGTTTTCAAAGTAATTAAAGTTATATTCTTAATTATTTACATCGGTGAACGTTTCGCCTCTCAAAATTCAAACTAATTGTGTACACATAAAACGAGCGTCACTTCCACATTATTTTGAAAAAAATTTGCTGTTAAAAAGAATATTATCCATTGCTGTCCACTATTTAAGTTCCAGCATGCGATTATGAGTATCGGGAATAATCCAAGCTGAAATGATCGCAATCCGTATCAGCGTTTTTGCGTCGAAATAATAATTTGATAAATTTGCTGTCGCGATAAAAATATGACTTTGATAATTATCGTGGCGTCGTTTTGATGCCATTTTGACTTTATCGCGACTTCTTGTTCTGCGTTCGTTCCCGACACGCGATCGTTCGTTCCCGCTTCCGCGAAGCGGCGCCGCCTGGTAAACGAGAACTCATCTGGAAAGGATCAGTTTTCTGTCTTAACCGGGGTGACGGTCATATTTCCGTGAACGGGATCCGCCCGGAAGGGAAGCTGCGGCGCGGAGAGATTGGCGCGTCCGCGGCGGCGCGCGAGGCGCGAAGCGAGCAGATTGAAAATAGCTTACGAGCTATAATTTTCCACCCTCGCGCGACGCACGTCCTTCTGCGGCTAATTGCGGATGAAAGGGTGGACACGGCCGTTAAATTTCGACGCGACTAGAGACACTATAAGACGCGACGGCTTTACGGCGACGCGCCCCGGGGGGGGAGCAACGACAGACGCGCGAGATGAGCGGCGCGGCGAGCCGGGGACGTTGGCGAAAAGTCGCCTTTAAGATTTAGGCATCGCCGGCGATAATAGCGGCTGGAGCAGCCTCCTCCGGCCGCTGTAAACGGGGTTAAGTTCGAACGCGAGCCGATCGCGTATCGGCGCCGTAGCGTCGATCATCCGCTCGTTCTATCGGCTGTTTTCCTATGGCGATTTTTCTCGCGGCGCGCTGCCGAGAGAAACTCGGCCGTGCAGCTGTGCGCCACCGAATCTAGGTCCTATTTGCGAGGCTATCACGTGCACGAACGTGACGGACTGCACTTTGACATAGCCCCCTCCCCCCCCCTCTCCCCGCCCCCGCTTTCGGCGGCGACAACGGTCCGGTTTGCGGGGGAGCGTACAGCACGTGTTATCGATAAGAGCCGTAAGATTAATTATCTCGGGGGCAAATGTCAAATTTTGGTCACAGAAAGTCAGATTTGTTGGCCCGACATCAAAAGAGATTTATTGTGTTTATTTTTCGTGTTTGCTTCCTTTCTATTTATTTAGTTCCGCCTTGGATAAACTTGTTGAAATTTGGACTCTCTCTCTCTCTCTCTCTCTCTCTCTCTCTCTCTCTCTCTCTCTCTCTCTCTCTCTGTCTGTCTGTCTGTCTGTCTCTGTCTCGTACGAAGGATAAATTTGATAAATTGGTGAGGAGGCAGGAGCGCGTGACACACAGACACACACACACACACACACACGCACGCACTCTCTCTTTTATAAATAGCGTTCTAATCGTTCGGGTGCATTGTGGAAAATATTACATCTCACGTCTTATTGTCACGACGGTTCTTGTCCCGTATAAGTTTTCGAGATAATTGACCGATTAGATCGGCAAAGCCAATGTACTACATTCGAGCGCGGCCGAGATGCTGCCACAACGAGTGAATCAACGAACGGTAAGAAACGAGCGGTTATATTTGAAGCAATGACACTTACCGCACAGATGATTCAATCGGTCTATCTTCCAATTACTCGCTGCACCGCTGATCTTTATCTACGAGGACGGAGAGCGCTCCTCTCTTCCGCGCCAACTTGATCGATACGAAATTAAGGAGAGGATTACGTCCCCCTCCCGCCCCACTTCTCAATCTTTCATTGATAAACAGACCGTCATTGTGAGCCTCTTGAAGCAAAAAAAGGGATGCCGCAGAAAGATTCTCCTGTACTGGATTACATGAATGGCTCCTGATAACTTTTCAGCCTTCTAGGAAAATGTTCCACCGCACCTCGCGTCTGTGGCACAGCATCAGTAATTTTATAGAGAATCGACGTAGTATGATATTAAGGAATTACATTGTATATACTCTCTAAAAGTCAATCAGTGGATTCACTGAAAACAGTGAACAGTCGCTAATTTCCAGTTACAAGTATACTAGTGAAAATCGCAGTAAAGATCAGTGACTATTCACTGTTTTCAGTGAAAATCCACGGATTGATTTTTAGAGAGCATAGAGTCCATAAAATATAATATTAAAAAATTATACCTAGAGAAGAGAGAAAGAAGAAGAAAGAGAGAAGAGAAAAAGATAGAGAGAAAAGAGAATCGACATGATATTATGTTAATTATTTCAGAGTCAATCCAACCGGTGATCGCTTAAGGCGACGAGCAAAGAGTGTCTCACTTCCGCAGTAGCATCAGAAATTTTATGTATAGAGAATCGAGGTAACTAATATATTTTAGAGTCGATCCAACTCGCGATCGCTTAAGGCGACGAGCAAAGATCAAAAAGTATCTCACTCGAGAATCAATATCATCTCTCGCGAGATAAGTGGCTTCTGAGCGAAGAGAGATAACAGCCACGAGGGGGTTAAGGGTTAAGGATTAATGGGGAAAAAAAGTGTGGCAATCTTGTTCGGTCTCTTGTCAAGTTTCGCGCGTGCGAAACAACCCGAGAGATCCCATTTATCTTTGCAACGACCGTTAATGGATTTTACCGTTCACTGGATGTGATTCTCGGTACTGTCTCCCGTCTCGCAAATCGCCACCGCGAAAGTCGCGCTCGGGTTCTCACGCTGATTTTATGGCGTCGTCATTTTCGCGTGATGCTGCGGAGAGCCGTTGCGCAAATCGAGAGCATCGTACCCGAAATGACATAATTACAAGTGGATATATATATATAAAACCAATCGCGGCATTGCGCTTCATAAAATTACAGTCGAGACGCATATCAGATAATCGAGGATCATTTTCACCGGCGCTCGTTTTCGAGATAATTCCAAAGCTTGAAAAGACGCGGATGGCGAAATTTTGAGAAATCAAATTACGTAATATTTCTTACAACGCGAGTGCGCGATTGTCGACGAGATTCGCAAAGTTAAACGTTTATCGGACTACACGGTGAGAATCTTCTCCTAAGATTTTTCCTGCTAGTCATGTAAGCGCGGGACAACGTGGCATTTTCAAGGACTCTGAGTCCTTTGAAACTTTAACGTGTACATTCTATCAGTAAAATGTACACTAAATATTATTGCAATTACCAGTGAAAAGTGTACGGTAAAACTTTGAAAAACTCTCATAAAATTCTTCGGAACGCCACGTTGTCCAACGATCGCATGATTTTCGGAGGTTTTCAAATTTGAAGAAAAAAACATTCTTTCCGTGTAGGTTTCACTCCTGCGCTGGCGAGAATTAAAAAAAATTCCGGATCATCCGCTTTCGTGGCGCCCTACCCACGCTGTGGTGTGCTATCTAGTCTAATGGCAGTGACACGCGCGCTTAATACACATGTTTTCTGTTATCGATCGGGAACGCCGTATTTCTTGGAAAATTCCTTTCTAGTATTGATTAATTAAGAATGGCACCGCCTCGTGTGGGAGCAGACTGTTGTTTCGTTCGTGCACGCCGTAGGGTCCAAGTTCAGTGCCCGACCTGGCTGGCGCTCGTACAGCCGAGAGAAAGCAACAGAATTTTTTTCTTCATTTCTTCTTTTTCTTATCGTTGGCGCCGGCAATAGCTCAAGTGTGCGCTCATTAATACTCGCCAGACTCTCGTCGCGGACGAGAGATAAATGAAAAGGTAATCGATACGGCACGCGAGCGCCATATTTCAAAAATATTCAACGAAAGCCCGCCCCCGGGGGAAACAATTCAACGAGTGCAATGCGCGAGAAAAACTGATACAAGCTACGTAACATCTTTACTCGCAATTAAGCATCTCGCTTCGCAATTAGATGCAACTGTATCCCCAATCCTTCTTATCTTTTATTTGTAATTGGGGTCGGAATCATTATTGCGGCGATTATTCTCGATCGAACGTTAGGTTCTCTCCCGGCAAATTGGCCGTGTATTAATGGAGACCCGGGGCCTGGCTACACTCGGATAGATTTTCTCGCGGTGCAGCCGCAAATGATCTTTTTATAACGGGAAAAATTGTGTCAGGTCACAGAGGAGCGTGTATTCCGAGAAATGGCGTGGAACGTGTATTCCATTACAATTTTAGACACTTGTGGCTCGATCAGCGGATTGATATGGACACTCATTGACCAATTCCTCTAAAACGATGTTTTCATTCCAACTTAAAATGTAAAAATACTGATTAGAAAAGATGACGGCGTCTCGCGCTTCCGCCATAACAGCGAGCGTGGGTAAACAGGAAAAGAGTTAAAAACTTAGATTTATGACGGAATATAAAAGAGCGAGTGTCAAAAATATTAAATATCAATCTGATGATCCGACAATGTTCGCGCGTGCGTGTCGATAAAAATATGAAGAATCGGTTCTCTTGCAAAAACTCGTTCAACGTCCGCGTAAACTGCGACAATGTCGTTCTTCAATGTTTTGCAAAATATCATCTCAGTTGCGCATCTTATATGCTTGCCTAATTATTCCGCATTACCGTTCAAAGGATCACAATTGCAATTGGATTCTCTCCCACGTCTCTCGCTCCACTTGTTCCTGCGCCGCGACCTTTATTGCGCAGAGGGTGACATCAACCCGGATTCGTCGGATTAGATATAACCCGTCGCGACGTGGTGGTCGAGAAATAAAGTATTTTTCATTGCCGGGACGGAAGCCGCCATAAACCGGGCCATAAACTGACTTTACGTCTCGCCGTACCGCACCGTCAAAACAGATCTATGAAGCAAATATGGCTTTTCAGAAGTGCGCCCGTCCCATCGTATCTTTGGCGGAATATCGAGAAAGTGGGATCCACACATCTGTCGGGGGCGGAGGTCGCGTTCGTTAATGTCCCCGTAACGACGGCGGCGGGAGGAGAGGGGAAGGTATACGATTTTCTCTCGCATTAGCTCGTAAACAGTGCATCGGCATCAGCTGCTTGCCAAATTTAGCGAGCAGTCATCGACTTCTTTATCAACTCCGTCACTTCTCCGTCCTCCACGCCTACCGTCGATCCGCACTAATTGTGTTTAGCCGGAATAAGTTTAACGAGGGCCACCTTTCCACTCGACCGTGGAGTGCTGCCCCGAATAGCACGGAGAATTTGCAAGACAATTTTTCGAAAGTACTCGAAGACAATTCCTTTCGAATTCCCACAATATCTTCATAACTTACACAATTCGGGAATCAAGACAAATTTTCATAATTTGGGAATTCAAACGGAATTATCAAACAAATCCTCTCTCCATTTAATTTCTGTTCTAAAAACATACTTGAGGGTTCAGAAAGAATATCTCGAGTAGCACATGGTGCCGCATAAACGTTTATAAAGTATTAAATGCGCTTAAGAAACGTATATATATTTACCACACCCACAGAAAAAATTTCCGGATCCAATGCCATTACACTTGAATGTATCATAAAATAGGACCGACATAGCGCCAATAATATTTATTATAGAGAAAGGAATATATTTTAATCTTAAATGAAAAGTTTTAAAATCTAGAATAAAGTGATAGTATGTGTATCGTCTTTTATCGAAGATCGCGGTGCCAACTTCGTGCGTTGTAAGATGAGAGAAAATTGATTCTAAACGCAAGAATATATAAACTTATATAAGTCACTCTTGTCTCAGTATGGCGAGTCAATCTTTTTTAATTCGATAGCGGATAACAAGAATTCTTGATTTTATTTTGATATTTTCTTATTTTTATACTAAACGAGGTTGTGAAAAATATAAATGCGTCAAGAATATCTTTTGTCTCGGTAACAGAAATCCTTTCTGAGGGTGCACCATGTGCTGCCTGGGATGCTTTTGTCACCAATTCTGTAGCTCTTCTTCAGACGCGAAAGGGTACGCTATAAGAATTCGCAGCGGGGAGAGATTCGTATTGAACAGATTACGCCAATTCATAAAGAGATTAAGGACACGAATTCCTTTTTGAGCTCACAACGCTCGCCCGTGCAACTTGGGTCCTTCCAATCACCGTTTTCGCGAAAAGCCCAGCTCTTGGCGGTTGCGACCTTTTTGTCACTGCAGATGCGATACGATCGAATCCCTTTTTTGCCAGCATCGTCAATGCATACATGCCCTCGTAGCGGAGCACCCCTCGCGTGTCACACGCGAATTTACACATCGGGGGGGGGGGGGCCTGGTATCGTCCGTCGATCTCGTGCAGAGGCGGGCGACGTCCGTCTACTATATGGAAGAAAAAGAAAGTCGAAAATTAACGATCTTTCCACCCTTCTTTTTCTCGATTCGAGAATCCCGACTATCTTATCCGCGTGTAACACGCCGCAATCTCCTTTCGGACATCTCCCACCTTTTTTCCCCAACTGTATCTCATTGACGGACGGCGACTTGACTCGCCAGGGCGACTGTATTTTTTTGGACGACTGTATTTGGGATCATTTTTTACAGATAACCTCGATAAAGACTCACCCAGCCGATAACCCTAGTGCGAGAGCTGGACGAGAGATCAACGAGCAGCGGCACGCTTTTCTCCTATCCACAATTCACATCGGTGGCCGGATCGAACCGAGTCTATATTTAGATTATCAATTGAACCGGATACCAAAAAGTCCGCGGTGTAAATTACGAGCAATCGCCAAAGGAATCCCAGGGGAGCCAAGTTATTGGACTTGTCAGATAGTGCACCTATTACAAGGAAGCCAATAAAGCCATCCGCGAGACTTTTTTAATCTTACGGGTGAATGACAATATACGAAATAAAAATAAAAGCCTGTATGTGTGGAAAATTACATGACAATCTGACGATCCAATGAACGTCCGTCCGCCTACGAGTTGATAAAGTGAAAAGCTTGTCATGGAAGGTCCTTAAATAACTATGTTAATCTATAAACGTCACTTTCTCAGGTCCATTTTAAGATGTTATTTCAGCTACATCCTGTGCGACTATTCAATTATTCTGCGAATCCCCGGGTTATTCCGGGGAAGGAAAAATGTAGCTGCCGTAGCTGAAAACTGCATGTGGCAACTAAATTTCAATTGTAAAATATGGACAGCTAATATTTTGCTATATATATAATTTATTAACTTCAGCTTGCAGCCAAGAAGTGGACTTGGCTTTACAACAGGTTCTTAACTCATCCCTTCTTGCACACTTATTTCCCTCCCCATTTTCGTCCTTACACGTTGTCACTAGTCTTTCTAATTGCTTTATTTACTTAGTTTACTTGTATTTGAAACCAAAATTTTACAATTCTAAACTTACCTTTATTCGACATGAAAGTTTCTTTAGCCTATTTGCACTTACACTCGTATGGATCTTTCACATTCCTTATTTATACCTTAAAATTCGAGTTAAAAAATTATTTCGGTCCCGAAACCAGACGCCGACTTATCTTATCGCGAATCCCTTAAATAGTTCTCACTTGATTTACCGACCAATAGGAGTAAAGCTCTATTTTGGTACGGGCCGTCAGCATTATCGTGGGAAACGTACTGATAGGACCTATTTTTATTTCTGGGTACAGAACACAGTTTTCTAATTAAATATCCTATTCCGAGTTCGTTGACGCTAGCCACTGGTGTACTCACCAAGTACACACGAACCTACGCGAATAAAATGCCGCTATTACGCATTACTGATGCAAACTAAAACGAGAGAGAGAGAGGGAGAGTGGGAGGGAGGGGGGAGAGAGAGAAGATCGTGTGTTGCGCGTGCAACATTATACGTGGACATTAATAGATTATGCACTTTGATTATGTGAAAAATTAACTTTCATACGGCGTTTCTTAGAAATCTTGACCTTATTCTCACCTATGAGATAATAATCGATGAAACTTAACGCGGCTTGAAATTGCAAGGGTTAAGCGGCCTTAGAGAGAAATAATGATGCGCACATTCCATTAATTATAGCACGCTATCGTCCACGAGCGACTCGTAGACAGATACGAAACGTATCATTTGAGGGAAAAGAGAAGGGAAAAAACCAACCAAAAAAGAACCACGAGACGCCAGAAACGGGTAAAAAGAAGTTAATGAAAAATTCTGGGATATCCGGGCCCTATATTCCGGGCTATCCCGCGCAGTTCGATAAAAATACACGCGGGACACGTGAATTTTCTGCGAGTCCCGTCACGTCGGCGATACCTGAAATGACCGGGGGCGATTCATTAGTTCCTTCGTGCATTAGCTCCCTTCACCCCTTCGGTTTTTTCTTCTCCCGTTCCCCTTCCCCGGATCAGGTGCACAAACTAAATATAGCCCGTCGCGACACGGTCGTTTCTCATTTAAGAAAACCAGATTGCATGCTCCGTGGGCGCGAAGTGTCGGGATGCGGCACGCAACACCGTCGGCGATACCTGAGGCTGGGCCGGTGTCCCGTGCCACCGAGACGCACTTCCAATCGTCCCTTCGCGGGACAGGAAAGGGGGGGGGGGAGGGCGACAAGGGGAGTATCGTATTAAATGCAAGGCGATGCTGAAATGCAGGCGTAAACAATTAGTCGCGATATACGCTCGCGGAGCCCGACGAGGAGAGCCGGGCGCGACGCGCAAGTGCATCGAACCGCGACGCGATGCGACGGAGGCGACGAGGCGACGACCGGGCGGCCGGCGCGTCGCGTCTGCGGAAGAACCGCGCCGCGAAAGCCGAGACGCATAACACGAAGTGATAAAAAGTCCGCCCGCGAGAGGAGAGATGTCCCACAATGGTTTCCCCCCTTGGGTGTCTTGCGTAAAATTAACGGCGGCAGCCAGCGACAACAACAACAACAGCACAGCCTCCGGCTACGGCGCGACGGCACGTGCGCGCCGAATACGACGGCGATTACCCCCGCGATCAGCTGTCTGCGCGAGCCGGATATTTCTGAAATCGGAAGCGCCCAGGATCTTATGACGTCGCTCGCTGCATCGTGCGTTTTTTTTTTTGGTTTTCTTTCCCTCATTTTGCATTCAACGCGTAGATCCTACGCAATACGTTGTTCTAATAATAGATGATGACGCAGTTGGCGTGACGTCGCCCGCGCATTGTTTATTACGCGCCCACCCTTCGTGGAGCGCGCGACAGATTGCTATGAATAATGCATCCATTAAATATCACCGGACCATACGAAGGGGTTCATAATCGATGGGACACCCTGCCGAGGGATCAGTGGTGATAGAGACATGGATAGCGATGGTTCGCTGCTGGCGTCCGCCAAGAAGAGGAACAGCCCGCCGATCATCTGGGGCTTCAGCCTCGCCAGGGACTCCTTCAAGACGGTCAAAGTGATCTTGCTGGGCCAGTCGGGAGTCGGCAAATCGGGTGAGTGACGGATAACAGTTTCCTCGGCGAACGATCCGAAGCGGGGTGGATGCGTTCAATTGAAGTTCATTCGTTCTTTCAATTACATGAACGGAGGCTTGCGCAACAGACGCAACTTGCTGTCTGGATTTTTTGGGAATCTTCGAGGGCACTCGTGTGACGCGAGATTTTTTTCCTAGAATTTCTAAGAATTCCGGCGTTTCCGGGAATTCTTCCTGAAATCTCTGGACGTCTCGGTGTTTCCAGGAACTCTGAGGTTTCGGGCTGGCTTTCCTGGGAATTGCGGCGACTTTCCGTGGGAATTTTCCCCGAAATTTCGGAAATTTTGTTAAACTTGGCGAATTTTGTATATTGTATATCATATACAGTTGCCATGGTCACGTAATTCTTGTCCGCTTTAAATATACATATATGACCAAGTCTGTTATAATGTCTGGTCCGAGGGGGAAACCGCTGACCAAAATCTTGTACACCAATGCCCACTAATGCCCAGTGGGCATTACTTTATCTTATTATCTTCTTTTATCTTATTTATCTTGTTTTATCTTCTTTTATCTTATTGTATCTTATTTTATCTTATTTTATCTTTATAATGCCCCAACAAGACGTAATGCCCAGTAATGCCGCAAATCTGTACACCACAATGCCCTCAGCGGTTTCCCCCTCGGTCTGGTCTTAACAGTATAACCCGAGGGGGAACCGCACGGAAACCGCTGAGGGCATCGCGGTGTACAGATTTGCGGCATTACTGGGCATTTTTGGGGCATTTTTTTGGGCATTATAAAGATAAAATAAGATAAAATAAGATAATAAGATTAAGTAATGCCCGCCGGGCATTAGTGGGCATTGGTGTACAAGATTTTGATGAGCGGTTTCCCCCTCGGTACCCAGTGAGAAATGATTCGTCGATCGATGTCAAAACGATGTCGAATCGACATCGATACCGTCAAATTGACGTCGATTCGACATCGTTTCGACATCGATCGACGAATCATTTCTCACTGGGTATAACCATTGCCGGGTCCTATAACTTATATAAAGGACGCGGCAACCATCCGGAAGCCATTACGGGTGAAGAAGACAGCAGCCGCGAAAGCTTGAAAGCCAAGATTATATAAAGGATTTTATGTAATGAATAAAGCGCCATATTGAGAATTTCCCCAATCACGCTTAAATCAAACGGACATGCGAGAAATCCGCTTTAATATTGAATATCTGTTATAAAATAAAGCATTACCTAAGCGAAAATGATTGCGTGCCCGACAGAAGCGATATACAATTTCTAACGATTTTTCCTTGGAATCTTCCTGTGATCAGCGTTAGCCGTGCGGTTCGCCACGAAACGCTTCATAGGCGAGTACGATTGCACGACGGACAGGATCTACCGAGTGGACAATCACTTGGGGTCCTCGTGGGAAATAGCGGATCCTCCCGGATACCCACCGGCCTCCGCCGAGCCGAAATTGCGATGGGCCGACGCGATAATTCTCGTTTATTCGGTAACGGACCGGGTGAGCTTCGACGAGACCTCCCACTTAAGGTACGTTCCCTCTCGCTCCCTCATACCTTTATTGAAAGAGACGAGATAAAAGACACAAATACTTGCGCTCTTACGGTGCATTAAATTTGTTGGAACGCGCCAAGTGCGCGCACTACACGTTGTCGTCGTCGTCGCGTACTTTCAGGTTTTTGGTATCGCACGCGAGAAGAGGCAGAAAGGTGCCACCGGTCGTGTTGCTTGTGGGAAACAAGGCCGATCTCTCCTGCTCGCCGGGTGAGCGCATGGTGTCTGCCCTAGAAGGCCAGAAAAGGGCAAAAGAAATCGAGGCTCACGCTTTCCACGAGATTTCCGTGAGGGAATCGGTTGACCAGGTAACGACCTGCGTGTAAATACCTCGGACCGATTCCATATCGAGCGGAGGATAAAATCGAGCGGCGGAGAAAGAGAGAGAGAGAGAAACGATTCTTTCACGCCTCGGTCAAAATAACAATAATTGGGCTCAGATTATAATATCATATCGTTTGTTTCTTTGATCGTTTAAAAATAGTGCTGATCTGCTGATCTTCACTTTTTCGTTGCCCCGAAAAAAAACCGATTGGATATAAATAAATGCAGAACGCTCGACACGAAAGAAAACACTGCACAGCTCAACCTATCGGGTAATCGCTACGGAGATTATTCTAAACGATTGTTTACGCGGTCATGGCGCTTGCGCGTGATCGCGGAGCCACAAACAAATCTATATCACTCATTCTCAAGGCACGCGATACGAACAGCATTTTAGTGTTTTTATCTACGCAATATAATGACGATGGTACCAATGGATCGACGTATTTCAGTACTCGATAATCGCCGAGTATCGGAGCGATAAATGGTTAACGTAAACAAAACTTCTTCAGAACAATTGAAAAACAAGATATCACTGTTGCGCACCGTAATTTCGTTGATTCAACTTTTACGAGTATGACGAAATATGCGTCGTCTACGACCGTTTCTTTTGTAATTTGTATAAAATGTATTATTTGTTCCACACATTAATGTAACAGTGTTTAATAATAATTTTACCATTGCGATTAGTTCACTTGTATAATATATAAAAATGTTGCAGATGCGCGATGAAATAGCTTGACGTGTGCGAGACGGGATTTAACAGTAGAATTAACGTAGTCTATGATCTTTATGTGAGAGAATACTTACGAGCAATTGCTCTTACATGTATCGTAAACACGCGCCGAAACAAAAAGAGGCACAGAAACATGGGAGTGATAACGTTCATGGCGTCGAAAGAATATTTCTCTCTTAGACGATAATATTGGATCTTTATGTAACGACGGCCGTGACAATTCGCGATTGTTATTCGACAGGTCACGGCCATATTCATGAACATATTGAGATTGCTGACCGAATTGCACAGCAGTCCAGGACAGCAACACGCATCTTTCAGACTGAGAGCCTGCACAGACGGATCCATAGACACTCTCCGTCGGCCGTCACCTCCTCCATTGAGAAGAAGATTTAGCATCTCCGCCCGCGGGAATTTATTGTAATCGCCAGATTGGTCTTGGTAGACTAAATAGTTTTATTCCACGAAACATCGAGAAAGAATGCTGTACAAAAGGATTATATTTTAACTGTTTTAATAAATCCGTATTTGTAAGAAAGCCTGCTCGCGTGCACGTGAATTCACAGCGGTGCGTTTTGAATTCCGTCTCATCCTTGTCAATAATACAGATAGTGCCGGCAGTCTTGGAATATTTTTCACAAAGAGGCTCGTGGTGTAATTGCAAAATCGATAATCGTACTGCGTAGCTTGTGGATATGTTCGATCTAGCCGTGTTTTATCGCGAGCGCAAGAGCTTTTGGATTCTCGTCTTGTATCGCCGCTCTACAACGAGCTACCGCGTTCGAGGCAGCTTTCCCAACTGCAACAATACGTGTAACTGCAACGACAATGTAAAAAGGAGCAGTGGTTCTACGATGAAGAAATGCCTCACCTCTGAGCCTCGCCGCACGTTGCACCCCGATGTTCAGTTCTTTCAAGCTGGCCGCGAGCTCCCGATGACTGTTGACCCGAATCTCGTGCTCCCGAATCAAATCACCATTGATGTTCTTCAACTGCATCAGTCTCCTTCGCATATCGTCGATATTCTCGAGGATCCTAGCGTCTTCTAGGCGAATCACGATACTCTTCAGAAGGGTGGCACCACCCGCGGCTTCCGCCTGGAGCCGCGCGTCGACTTCCTTCAAGCCTAAGGGACATTTCGATATAGATCAAGGCACGTAGGATGCAGCAGCACCTCTCGCTCGGAGAAGAACCGACTGCCGGCGGAAATCACCGCGTCTTTCCCGACGACGTACCCTTGACGCGCTCCAACGCGTCCAACATCCTCTTCTCCTCCGCGGGGAACGTGGCTTCCGAGGTCAGTTCTCTGACGCCTAAGTACATAGAGAGAGACTGAACGATGTCACCGGCAAACGTCGCATCGTCCGTCTGGATCATCACTTTGCCACCGGCGTTCGACTTGAAGCAGTGCGCCTTTTCGTCTCGCATCCCACGAAGCCATACCTCGATACACCCGGCATTCGGGCCGCTCTCCGCCACCTCCAGCTCCTCCCCCAAAATGAGGCTCTGGTTCAGCCAGATGGCGATCCGCTGTGGTCTCTCCGCGACCTACGGGAATCGTGCGTATTCGCGTTAACGTTAGCTCTTGAAACGCTTTAAAAGCGCTACTCACGTCCGTCACGACGCCGTTGCTCGACAATTCTTCCGGGACTTGTTGCGGCTTCGGGATGCGCTCGTACATGCAAAATCTTGGCAACTGCCGCGTTATTTCGAAGACCTATCGGAACGTTAGAAGTGTATCAAGATTTCAATCTGACACGATTATGTCGCATAATTGCAGCAAATGTCGAGACCTGCAACAGTTCGGCACCAGGCGGCCCGACGTATACTTTAACGTGAATGTCCACGGGATCGTTCTTGGCGGGATAAAGCGCGATCTCTAGCTCCCCTTGCGGCCGATTGGGATGCGTGACCAGCGTCTCGCCCTCGAAAACACCCTCGGCGAAGACTATGGCGCAATGCACCTAGATGTTACATTTAATCGTGAGATCAAAGTTAAGCGACGTTGACGAAAACCGAAGCAAGGGGACAGTTAGAAAGTGACAAAAGACGAATTAAACTAAGGTCAAAGGTAAACGACGTTGGTGAAAACAGGCATTACTGTCTTTAAGATGCATCTCTTAGGCCTGGTTTCACCAACGTCGCTTAACTTTAAGCTTAGCTTAATTCGTTCTTCGTCTTTTTCCAACTGTTACTCTAGAAAGAGACAAATATAAATTAAACTACGATTAAAGGTAAGCGACGCTTTGGTGAAACAGGACCTTAGACACTTGGATATTACCAGAAGCCCGGGTCCGGCGGCGAGCGCTACGCGAGCTGCGCCCCTGTTCGTCAACAGGCTGATGGCCAATCTCGAGCCGTAGTACATGCTAGAACCCGTCGCAGCCCTCTGTCGCAGTTCCATCTGAAGCGCCTGCTTTTTCGCCAATAATTCACGAATGATCTCGCCGGGTTCTGGCGCCTGCATGGCAGAGCCAGCGCTATATCCGCGTACTAGAAAAAAGCGCGAGAGTGAATGAGAATCGCAGTCGTCCAGGGAAAGGAGGACGAGTTTCAAGCTCATACCCTCGCCATTAGTAGAAACCACCACCAAATCGGGTTTACCCGTTCTTCGGTAATCAGCCTCCACTATGCCCGCCACGCCGGATGGCAGCTGAATCTTAAACATGACCTCGCCGGTGCTGTACGTTCTCGCGTCCACTTTTCCGCTGCTCCAACCGGTGATCAGTTCCGGCACGCCATCGCCGTTTATATCGAAAGTGTCTACGGATATCACCTTGTGCTTGGACTGAAATGGATTTCGCAAACCCAATCGGGCTGTTTTAATGCGCGCAATTATCCAGGAAACAACCAACAGTTACGTAACAGCAACATTACAATTTCCTACTCGAACACCGTAACCGTTTGCAACATGTGTTACATTGTTGAGTGAAATCATATCGATGTTATGTGACTAATTGGTATTTACTAGGTGCGATGTAAATTTTCCCCTACGCATTTTACCTTAACCCGCCATAGTCTCTGTCCCGCCTCGTAGACACCAATCGTTCCGTTTTCGAGAGCATAAGCGAACTGCCTGCTCGGGAGGTCGTTGAGAACGACAATCGCCGCCGTTTCCTTCGTTTCCCAAAGCATGCTGTCTTCCTTCTGCACCCTAATTTCATAATCCGTTGTACCCGTCAGTAACTAAAAAATTCAGTAATTTGTATATGAAAAACGGCAAATTTTAACGGACGTGCAACAAAGACGATACAGGGTGAGATTTTTAATCCCGCCGCTTCGAGCGGCGAGCCTAAATTTCGAAACGGGAAGAAAATTTGCGAATAACTGGCATCAAGTTGGATCGCTGGGAGTAGGTGTTCTGAAGACTCGCCCTGTACTCACTTCGTTCTCTCCATCCCCGTCAAAATCGAACACCGCCAGCGAGGTGACGATCCCTCCCAATACCATCCAAAATATTTCCGTTCCGTGCGCATCCAAGATCGTGACCGAGCAGTTACCGCCTACGACTGCGACGTGGCTCGGCAACCATCCGACTTTCGCGACGATCATGCAATTCGCGCCGTCCGACATCTGAAGAATCGGTACCGTAAGCCAAAGGGAACCCGCCAACTCGCGCGACTACAATCAATACCTCCTTGTAGAAAACGTCAGCGTTATCCTCGACATGATAAGCGAGCACGTGGGAGATGGTGCCGATCAAAAGGATGTCCCTCTCGTCCTCCCCGAGGCGGCCGGTGCACAACGACTTGACCTAGATAATACGAATCTCCGTGCACAAGGAGGGCGCGAAATAAAAACGCAGGATGGTGCGAAATTTTATTTAATGCGTGAGGCAATCTACGACATTTGAACCGCGGCGCATGCGGACCTCGGTACCAATTTGGAGCTCCGCGAGTTCCCCGCTCCATGACAATCTCTTGTTCGACTGCTTGTGATCGGAGTAATCGACCTGCGGCTGCCTGTGCGGGCTGTGCACCAAAATGGTCCCGCCGGGCGTGGCGGCCGCGAGGCACGCGTGCGACCCGTCGAATTTTCCACTCACGACGAGGCCCGGCTTCACGTGCTTCTGAATGTTTAAGGAGAACTCTGCCATTCCGAGGTAGCGTTACATCGTCGCGGTGCGTCCACGCCGGTGTTGTGCCTTTGCCATTGGCACGGTGACGGAATATCGATTTTACAGCAGACCTTACTCTATCGCTCGTAGATGTCACAGCTGTGCCGTACAATACGCTATCATTCCGTCGCACTTAGAATAACGCAGTCACAATATATCCAACTTACTGATCGTATTTATTTCAGCAGAAATGTAATTTTATGTATACCTTAAGTATTTATAATTATCTTTAATATTATCTGTCACTTATGAAATTATACTATAAATTTGAACAACTTCCACAAGATCGCTCTTTGGGATGCAGTGCTCACGCAGGCACAACATTGTTTTCATCGCGCGGGATCACTGTCTCTGCGCGCTCCCGCCAGCTTCTGGATTCGTCGCGGATGACAGCAGCAGGAAAATCAAGAAAGGAACGATATACATCCACTGCAACAAGAGCAAACGGGTTGAACGTCGAACAAAACTCTTGCATACGGATGTACGCGCAAGCAAAAATGACGCTCTTACATATTTCGCGAGGAACGAACGATTATCTTTAGTTTCTCCCCTCTCCCTCGCTTCCCGTTCTCGGTCCAGCTTCTGGATATACGTAGCGGTGTCTGGGATCGGACCGCCGTCCGGGTATCTGACCAAGACATTGGTGGTCCACATGTTTGTGGACCACAAGGGATTATCTAGCTTACAGGGGCCCGACGACGAGATGCTCACAGCTATCGGCTCCGCTGTACTGTCTAACCATATCGTCACGACGTCTTCCAGATCTGAGCCGAGCAGGTAGCACTAGAAAAAAGAAAACCGGTCAGCACGCTCGCACGCGACGCAACACACAATATACCGTCGAGCAAAGTGCTACGTATGTAAACTGTGATACAACTACAGTTACTACTAGTATTCACGGTTCGTTCTTACACTTTAAGATCGTCTCGAGTACAATCTTGAGCTACCATAAATCAGTCACCGAGCCTCATTAACATCTACAGACATTGAGACGATCTTAAAACGAAAACCGGCCACGACTACCGGCCTAAATTGTCTCGGACGAGCGGTAGGTTCGAGTCTTGGGGACTTGTCGGTAGAACGTGGACGATTCACGGGGACGTATTCGCGGGACGCTCACCGCTGGCACCGAGGTGAGGAACACGACCTCACCGCCGGAAGAGGTGCGGGCCAGCGCCTTCAGCCTGTACTTGCCGTCGTGCTCGGCGAGGTTCTCGAGGGCGCCTATCTCGGCCGGCAGCAGGCCCTTCTGCCCGACGACGGAGGCGCCGCTGCGCACGCTGGACACCGTGACGTTGCCCCGCTCCGTGAACACGGGCACCGGATCGTCGTTGAACGCGTGCCATAACCTCAACTGCAGCCAGCCGTCGTACTCGAGCTCGCTCTGCAAGATATAACCTCGCGTCAGACGGCGAACGCGCGGTCGAGGACCCGCCGCCGGCGCTTGCCAGGAGGCGCCGCGGCCTCCCACTTACCCCGTAGACGAGCGAGGACGCGCAGAGCAGCGCACCGATGACGACGTGCAACGCGTGCATCTTTGCGGCGCGACTCGGCGCTGCTCGCGCACGCACCGAGGATAATTACCAAGTCGCCGACGCAGAGCCACGTATCATTGTGCGACGTCGATTTCTAGGATCGCGGCCACGGCCGACGCCGAATCGTAGGCCCCGCGGAACCACGTCGCCAGCGACGCCACTGACGGACGGACTGTCAGCGGGGAAGCGACGGTGTTACGGCGCCACGCGAAGGTTAAACGTGGCCCGCGCTGGCCGGTGTCGATAAGATTGACGGGAGATTATGTTCGGCTGCGCGGATCCCGCGCGCGTCCCTCGCGTTTGGCGATGACGAATTCGTATCTCGGGAAGACGAGGATTGCGAGGAAGTGCAGTTGAAAATGAAAAAGGGAAAATGTAAAAAATATCCGCGACGAGGTATCAAGCGTCTTATGCCCGTTCTCAGGGAGAAACGATTCGCCGAAACGATGCCGAATTAACATCGACACCGTCAGATTGATGTCGATTCGACATCAGCTACGTTCGGCATTGCACAGCTGAGGCTCCGATTGTTGAAAATTTGTGTGTGTGTAAATTTCGTGTATGCTACAATGCACAAAAATTTTCAATAATTGGAGCACTATTGCAATTCCCGAGACCAAATCAGGTAAAAAAACGTCCTGTCCTACTTTTCCCTCCGACAAAGTTGTCGAGATATCATAAGCTAAACGTTGAAAAAGTTATAAGTTTTTCTCTTGAATATCTCAAACAGTATTAGCCAAATGAAAAAAAATGTTTCGGACAAAAGTTGTTCATATTAATTAGTAGAATAAGACAGTGTAATAAACAATAGGGGGTCCCGTTAAAAAAATTGAAGGTGACCTTCACGTGACCTTCAAGCAACTATTCAAGGTCAAATTAACGACACCATCTTACGTCCCCCTCGAAGCCATACGACTTTTGCCTGAAGCATTTTTCGCTACGCCCGCTCCCTGCAAAGTTACGAGGGGTGTTCGATTAAAACGGGACACCCTGTATATGGTGTGATCACAGGTTTCACTGTCTTTTGCACAAAATAAGTATATTACACAATAAGCAATGTGTAATACATGAACTCGATGAATAATAAAAAATTATTCCGAACGAATATTCCAAAGACATTCTCGACGAATATTCTTTGTTATGAATATACGATTTCTAATTGTAATAATATATATATTTATTTATTTATAGAATATTCAATTGGAATATTCTGAATCTAAGAATATTAGCACTCCAGAAGAATATTCATAGAACTATGGCTGCGGTCAAGCTGTCGCTTCGAATGTTACGAAGCATTCGTCTTCTCTTTTCTTTCAGTAAAAACAGAAAGAGAGGAGAAACGCTTCGAAGCGTTTGCAGCGGCAGCTTGACCGCAGCCTATGTGTGCTATCTGGAGTATTCTTCTTCTCCTTTCTTCCGGTGAGGATAGAAAGAGAGGAGAGCCGCTTCGAAGCGTTCGTAGCGGTAGCTTGACCGCATAGTTATCTATTTATTAAAAACTATAATAGCCTCGACATTTTTACGACGTCGAACGATGAGTCATTTCATTCCCACTGGGTAAGGATCTTCGTCTTAGAGTCAACGAAAGAAATATCGAACTTTCCGGAACACCCTGTATACATAGGATGTTACGTAACGATTATGTAAACTGAAAGAGTGTACGTCTGATCAAAGTAGAAAATGTCCGATAAAGGGTCCAATTTGAAATGGTTACCCAGTAAACACTAATTAACAATGATAGTTATATAATATCAATAATTATAATTTCCCGTCCAACAATATAACGCGTGCTGTGGTAGAAAGTTACGACATTGATGCCCATGTTAATTGGCGTTTACCGAGAAACTTATCAATGAAATTCTTTACCAACGAAAATTCGGATTAGCTCGATTCTCGGAGGTTAAGAAAAGTAACAGAAATTGCGAGACTATCCCTGCTTCAAGTATTAGGTGGAACATGATCAGATTACATGCAATTTCAATGTAACTAAATAAGAGTCTTATTAATTTACGTCCAATGCAATCTGATCATATTCTATTATTTTATTAAACAGGAATACAGTCGAAAACGGCGAACGTTTTATTATCGGGGATTAGGAGACGAACGAGCGCTTTTTGAAATTAGGACCAATCAATATAATTATTATATTAATGGTTGATTTATAACGGTACAACATTGTGTGCGGTTACAATTTGTAGAGCCTAAGAAATACGATATATCTGAAAAAGTTAACTGCTAGATAATTGCACGAGTAAATTGATTATTTCTGCGCCGTACGGCGATTAAGATCGCACTAACTATACGTGTCCCCCCCTCCGCGATCGGAGTGCAGATGCGAACAACGATATACATGAGCATCCGCGCCCCCTCGCCTTTCTATTCACACAAAAATTTACTTTCTCAACATTTCTTATCGCGATTATTCTTACCGAATCAACGCCACGTTCGCGAGATATTCGTCTACAGTCCCCTATATAACGTAACTGTTCTTTATTTTATATTTTCCTTAGCAAGTCTCTCAGACGCGACGCCGTTCGTCTCAATCCTTCAACTCCTTGTCGTAGATAAAGACACCGAGGCCTTCCCCGACTCGCTCCAGATTCGTCACGTGATCGGCGATCTCCTTTATCGCGTCCACCTGCTCCTGCAGGAACTCGGTCTCCAGGAAATCCATGAAGTTCGCGTCGTTGTGCGTCGAGGCGATCCCGTGCAGCTCCAGCAGCTTCTGCAAAAGTCGATATAAATTATTTATAAAAAAAATTAATTTTCGCGATCTCGTGTCGAATTAGCCGCAAGGCCGAACGCGCGCGTGTCGCTCGAGCGTGAGGCGAAGAAAAAAAAACCGGCTGGAGGAACTGGGATTTGAACCCAGGACTTTCCGCATGCGAAGCGGACACTCTACCACTGAGTTACACCCCCGATCGCTGAGATGCCATGTAGAATCGCGGTACTTCCACGAACGAGCGTGTTTAGCGAAAGAATTACACCACTTGCGATAATTGAATTAACGAACTACGCGAGAAACCGCGAAACTCTATTAGCGAAACGCGCCAAATTGAACTTTATTGTCAGTCACCGATCCGTCCGCACTTTGGATTTCATAAATTTCGCTAAAATTTATTTTGCGCTAACACCCAGTAATAATTTAACAATTTTAACAACAATGTTATCAAGTGCTTAACAATAACGCTGGACGTTAAACCATAAATTTTATTGTAAAATTACAACAACAATTACCACCGTGATCTCGACGTTTTTGTCAACCTGAGATGACGAAGGGGGGAGATTATTTAAATTAATTGGATTCATTATCGCCGCGAGTAGGTTCAGATGTCCCTTTTCTTTACGTTGCTACGCTATTCCCGGCGGAATCGATTGTGCGCGCGCGCGCGCGCGCGCAACGACACACACATACGCACCTGATTAACTTTCTTCTCCAGCTGCAGGGCCTCCGTCATCGCGTCCTTCGCGCTGTTCCAGTTCCTCCTGGACGGCGCCTGGATGTCCGTCAGCACGACGTCGCCGCCCCGCTTGTTCTGATAAGTCAGGAACTTCATGGCGTGCTCGCGTTCCTCGTCCGACGCCTTCTTGAAGTACTTGTACAGGCCCGGTAGCGCGACGTCGCTCCTGTCGAAGTAGTACGCCTGCAACGATCAAACGCGTGCGGAAGGACGTACGCATCGCGGGACAGCGGGGTAAATTCCGACCCCAGTCAGAAATGACTCGAAAACCGACGTCGAAACAATATCGATCGATGCATTTTTGGATGCATTTTCGAGCCAAGTCGAAAATGGAACCAAAAATGCATCGATTCGATATTGTTTCGACGTCGGTTCTCGAGTCATTTCTGACTGGGACGGGACTGGGATTTAACGTGACCCGTCGATCTCCACCGGAACGGCGAGGGACCCGCGATTGTTCGGTAGACGGTGGAGAATCCCCCCTGGTCCCCCTGGTAGCGCAACACAATTGACGCAATATCGGGAAAGAATGTACAATTTAATTGCGCCCTGCCCTAGTAGCACAGTGCATTGACCAAACGTTGGTTAAACATTGGCCCGATATTTGGTTGCGTTGGGCCAATGTTTCCTAGCGGAAAACATTTCTACAAATAACTACAAAAATTTGACTTGAAACAGAAACTTGTGGAAATTTTTATATCTTCGTTGAAACATTTAGATTCTTGTAAAAATATCGACGAGAAAGTACCACAAATTACAGTGTTCTCTAATCAAGAAATTATTGCAAGTAGTATTTCATGAAAATGTACAATATTGTAAAAATTGGTACAGAGCTTTACTAGTTTTAAAAAATTTGAGAAACGACAAAATCTTAAAGAATTTAAACGTCTGCTTACTTTTGTAGAATATTACAAAAATTAACAAAAGTGTTCCAACTCTAGCATTTTCATGTTGATTTTTTTATAACACTTTTTAAATTTACGTCGAATTTCTTAGATTCTGGCAGTATATTTTATTTTTTTGCAGAATTTTGTAGAATTATTTCCTGAAAGGCACCATGCTCGCCACAAAATGTTTTTTCTATTTTATCTATTATAATAGTCTAGCTAATGTCTAGCCAATGATAAATAGAGAAATAAGTGTAGACAAACCACTTGAATGTTGCGTCATAGTTAAATAGCTTACGAAAGAAATTGATCGATAAACCTCTTGGTACGAGTCTACGAGTATTAAACAATAAAAGGGGTACCGAGACGATGACGTTATTATCAAAGAACCACAGTAGAAACAGATTTTCGACCCGCCTGTGCGCGGATATCTGTCAGAATCTCATCAATCGACTTGCAGTCAGGGCCGGATTAAGGGGGGGGGGGCTAAGGGGGGCTATAGCCCCGGGCCTCACTTATTAGGGGGCCTCACCCGAGCGAGCACTATTCAAGAATACTTTTTAAACGCTAATG